>NW_025845993.1:0-1452 GCF_002878395.1 Capsicum annuum | reverse complement strand
TACGTGAGAGCAAATGTTCATCAAACATTATGCATAAAACAGTTTCTGAAAAACACATGGGCAACTTCTGAAAACATGTAACCTATCTGTAAATCTCAAACTCTGATCTGTGTATTACTTCTGAGTTAGATGGTATCCCCTACAAGTCTGATATTCTACGGGCGATATGGAATCCGCCATTGACTCGGCGGGGAAGCCTCCAACCCGAGTATGCCGCAAGGGTTGGAGTTCCTGAATCTGATACGCCACACGACACTTAAGTCAGCGTATAATAATATACCTGAGTCGGCAAACCATGGTTTTAGGCAATGAGTTGCTTGAACTCAAGCCCTCTTCAGAGAACCACCTAACATCTCTGTATGCCCATTTTTAACCTTTTCTGTGCATGCAACATTCTGAATGTCTAAAATCATGATAGTCTGAAATGTCTATTAGTCTGAGTCTGATATGGCATTGTCTGAATTGGTATCGTCATACCAAGACTTGCAAGTCATGATTTCTGAGCCATAATACATTAAGCTAAACCTTTCATTTAAAGCATAATTTAGACCACCAAAAACATGCAACTGATATAGAAGATTTCTTGTTTCGAAACTCAAGTCAAAATCATGCAAAAACTTCATCAACATATGGTGGTCTAGTGCCTTTAGAAAATCCATGCACTCTTTCATTACATGCATTATGAACATTAAACATTCATGCTAGATTTCCTCTTTAGTGATTTAAAACCACTTTTAAATCATAACAAGAGTTCAATCATTTCATATAGTGCTTTTCAAGAATGCATTGCAAAACAATTCATATGCTATGAGAAATCTTAAAAATTCATAATAAGAGGAAATTCACCGAAAATCATGCTCTCAACAAGAATTCATTCTTAAATACATGGTTTCACACATTCATATTCTCAAATCACTGTGGGAAAGGTCAAAAGACCAAAACAATGATGTTAAAACATTTAATATATGAATATATACATAGATTCAAAAACCTTATTCTAAAACATGATTTTTCTATGCCCATGAGAATTTAGGAAAACCCTGCGTACCTCTATTTCGGAAAATAATGGGTGCTTCTTGAAGCCTGTGGATTGGGGATTCCAAATCTCTAATCAATTTTGAAAACTCACGGTTAAATCTTGATTTATTTGAATTTTTAGTTTGAAACCCTTGGGAGTGTTCTTGAGAATTTTTAGATGAATGTGGATGTATTTTGGAGAATTGGGGACTGAATTTCGCGTTTACGGCTGAATAAAGGTAGGAAAAGGACCATTTTTCCCCAAAAACGGAGTGTTTAAGTCACTTGAAACCATAAGATATGCGCCGCATATGATATCGCATATATTTACATAGGCACTGCATATGATATCACCTATATTTACATAGGCACCGCATATGATATGCCTATATTTACATAGGCACCGCATATGCTATCGCATATGCTTTCCAGTGG
>NW_025845992.1:0-1790 GCF_002878395.1 Capsicum annuum | reverse complement strand
TAAGGAAAAATTGAAAATAAAAAACAAAGAATTAGAAATAAATAATATAGACGTTGAAGAGACAGATAATTATAATTCAGAATATAGTGAAACATATACAGAAATATTAACAAATACAAAAATTTTAGAAATCAATGAAAAACAAGAAGTAATTAATGAGGAAAACTTAGAAAGTACCAACACAGAAAAAAATACTCTTGATAAAAAGAAAATGAAAATATAATACCTAAAACAGCAGAAATAAGAAAACCTGCATATTAAAAGAATAAGTTCAAAAAATATAATGAATATGACAAATGGACACCAAAATAGATAGCTAATAAAAATTATAACTTTTTAGACCTAGACTGTGTAATAGATACAGAAAAAATAATACAATTATGGATAAGATATCTGACAAAACAATTATTAGATAATAATATAAATATAACAGATGCACCAGAATATATAGAAAGAACACTAATAGGATCAGTAAAACTATGGTTTTCAAATTTAACTGAAAATAGCAAGAAAGTATTAAGAACTAATAAACCTACATATTGCAAATTACCTAAAAATCCAAAAAATAAATAAATATCAGAAATAAAAATAGATAATACATAATATATACAGATAGATTATATAGATTATGAATTAGAAAGTGAGGATAGTATATATGAAATTTCAGAAAATGAAATAGATAACGAAATAGATAGTGAAATAGATGAATCAAATGACTGAAGAAGATATAAAAATAATAATAAAGGAAGAATATTTAAATGATGAGAACGGAACAAAAAATAATATTTGACAGTAACATATTTGATGAAATAAAAGAAAAAGAATTAGATTTAAGTGTAGAAAAAATATTTAAAATACCAACAATAAAAAGTATTTTTACTAGGAAAAAGGACGAATATTATGTAGTATGCCAAAAGGAACATGTAATAGACCGCAGATATACAAAAGGCAAAGTTAGTATACCACTAGTAACAAAAAGAATAATTAATAAAGAGATAAATGATATAAAAAGTAAAAGAGATCCAATAAAATATGTACACCTTGGAGGTACAGAGATATTAATAAAAACATATTTTAGAGAAGGAATAGATACACCAATAGAATTATATTTAGCAGATGATAGAATTATAAGGCCTATAGAAAAAAGCATAATAACTGCCGTAAAAGAAATCTAATATATCAAAAATTCAAATTTATAATAAGTGCAAATTATTCAGTAGCAGTAACAAATAAAAATATAGATAAATCACTAGTATTATATTGGAAAATATCAGGAATAGAATTAACTCCAGGAAGTAAAATATTTACAGCAAGATGCAAAAATTTATATGTATTAACAATAAAACATAAAATAACAGGAAAAAATAAGATTAACAAAATACGAATAGAAATCCCATTCGAACAGATTGTAAAAACGATAGATTATAATGATTATAGCTATAAAGACATCGATATAGAAGAAAATTTAGAAATAGTAAATGATAGAATAAGTACAACAAAAAGAATAACTGATGAAAAACCAGAATCATGAAGCTCATAAAAAAGAACAAGTTATGAAATAAATTCAATAAGTAATTTAAACCAATATTACATAACAGAAAAAATAAATGAAAAAGAATATTTAATACTCTTAAATACAGGACAAGAAGAAAATTATATAGCAAAATATCTAGTAAAAAATAAAGAAATAAAAACTGATAATGATATGTGCCCAGATATACCAAGAAGTTTAATAAATAGTAGAAATATAGCAGAAAAAGAAATCATAATAGGAGTTAGAAAAATAAAAA
>NW_025845991.1:760-1747 GCF_002878395.1 Capsicum annuum | reverse complement strand
AACACTTGTTACCTGCATTAGGCAAGCCGTTCATTGAGGTTCTTAAAATGAGGGAGATGATAGAAGAGGGAATTAAGACTGGTCGCATTGTGAGTTTTGCAACATTGAAAGCGACTACTCAAGTAATTCAAAAGGATTTAGGAAGTGTTGGGGAGAAAAAGAATGAGGAAGATGCATCTTCAATTATAGTTGGACAGCAAGAAAGTTCAAGAAGACCACGACGTCATTGATCTAAGGCTCAAGCTCAAGTTTATGCCCAGGTTCCACATAATCACTCCCAAAATTCATTATACTCTGTTCCTCCACATCCATATCCAGTGTATAATGCACAACCACATATTCAACCCTCATCTTACCCACAATGGCAGACCCCAACGCCCCAGAGTCATCCTCTAACTCCACAAACATACCAAAACCCTTTTAAGCCAGAATTTCTATCCAAGCCAAACAATGAAATGAGGCAGAAGTCGAGAGATAGCTTCACACCAATTGGAGAGTCATATGTCAGTTTATTTCAGAGATTGGTACAGGAATGAATGATCACTCCTCTCCTTGGGCACACCTTTAATCGGCGTTCAAGAAATTTTGATTCTAACACACGATGTGCGTATTATTCTGAGGCTCAAGGTCATAGTATTGAAGATTGTCGATAGTTGAAAAGATAAATTGAAAAGATGATTCATGATGGATCAATTATGGTGTAGAACATTTATAGTGAGGGAAGCTCTAGTCATGCTGATATGCAAACCAGCGGCTAAGTTGTCAAGCTGAGCAATTGAGAATTCACTTATCTCCCTACTAGGAAGAGGTCTGGTAGTTCATTTTGTCTTCTTTTCTATTTTTCAAATTATTTAGGGTTGTAGTTCGGGATCTATCTTGTTTTATCCCTTTGTCATTTATGTTCAAACCCTTCTATCTTTCATTTTTATTAAATAGAGTGTCCTCTTTTTCTTTGTGTTTTAAATATGTATTGTTTGTTTGTTTTTT
>NW_025845991.1:0-660 GCF_002878395.1 Capsicum annuum | reverse complement strand
ATCCTCTAACTCCACAAACATACCAAAACCCTTTTAAGCCAGAATTTCTATCCAAGCCAAACAATGAAATGAGGCAGAAGTCGAGAGATAGCTTCACACCAATTGGAGAGTCATATGCCAGTTTATTTCAGAGATTGGTACATGAAGAAATGATCACTCCTTTCCTTGGGCACACCTTTAATCGGCGTTCAAGAAATTTTGATTCTAACACACGATGTGCGTATTATTCTGAGGCTCAGGGTCATAGTATTGAAGATTGTCGATATTTGAAAAGAGAAATTGAAAAGATGATTCATGATGGATCAATTATAGTGCAGAACATTGATAGTGAGGGAAGCTCTAGTCATGCTGATATACAAACCAGCGGCCAAGTTGTCAAGCTGAGCAATTGAGAATTCACCTATCTCCCTACTAGGAATAGGTCTGGTAGTTCATTTTGTCTTTTTTTCTATTTTTCAAATTATTTCAGGGTTGTAGTTCGGGATCTATCTTGTTTTATCCCTTTGTCATTTATGTTCAAACCCTTCTATCTTTCATTTTTATTAAATAGAGTGTCCCCTTTTTCTTTGTGTTTTAAATATGTATTGTTTGTTTGTTTTTTTACATAGTACATTTTATGTTGACTCTAGTGATATGATATGCTAGTGAAATTTACAACTA
>NW_025845990.1:1670-3458 GCF_002878395.1 Capsicum annuum | reverse complement strand
CTTTCACTCGACATTTAAGCGTGTCCATATTCCATACTGCCTATTCATCAAAATGAATATTTGGTAGAGAGATGTATACCTCTTCGCGTCCAAATTATCCACTTCAAGAAAGTAGTGTTATTGATACAGGGAAAATCATAGGTGCGAAGTACTTACTGGTTCTTCTTTTCCATTGCTAAGAGGAAAGAAAACTACTTCACGTGTGACTCCAACGAGAAAGTTCTAAATTTCTACTTCAGTTCAATCCTACTTGTCAGCTCATGTCATTTTTTTTTTTGGAAGCTCGTCTTGCGGATGCTTGGTCCTTCGAACTCAAACCTTGAGTTAAGACATTGGGGCATATATATTATTCTATTGAAACAATCTTCTCCAAAACCTAAGCTCATCAGATGCAAACCAGCATTCATGCAGATAAGAATGAAGATGTCTAAAGGTTTCCATCGATAGAATTCATAGGATGCTCAATGTATTGGTCAGGACAATCACTCCTTACATAGTCCAGGATGCTAAACACTCTTAGAAGAAAAAAGGTTTGCATGGCAACACACGCTTCAAGTCGTACGATAAGATAGTTAAAATGGTAACAGCAAGGAAGAATATTGTGGTATGAGAGTGATAATCCAAGATGTTTAGAAGCAGACCAATTGAAATAGAGCATCAACAACAAGAAGCCCAGTGTATCTAGGGAGGGTAAAATGTACACAGTCCATACCGCTACCCCCGAAGAAGTAGAGAGGTTGTTTCCGATAGACTCCCGGCAATTGAAATAGAAGAGCATCAATAAAAATCAGTATATCAAATACTTTATGATGGACCGAAACTATGAGGAGAACTATTCAATTATACAAAAATCTAGCAAGTACGAGATATTGAATGTATGTATTATTCTGAATTGCTTTATATTTCATAAACGCGATGTTCCTTGGTTGAAGTTTTTGTTTGTCCCTTCGTTGTTTCGTGATGTACTTAACGAAGTTGTTGTAACACCCCGTATTCAAGTACGTGTATTGGCGTATTCAAGTACGTGTATTGGTCTTATTTATATGAAATTAATTTTTTTTTAATTTATACCGGAATTTGCCCGTCGATAGTTCCATACGAAGGTTATTGAATAAGCTTTCCAACGATATAAATATTTCCAAAAAAGGATAGGTTTCGGATATAATCGAGCACGTTCGAAACTATAAAACAGTGGCCGGGATATTTCGGAATAGTAAATGTGCAGGAAAATTTCCTGCACACTAACTAGTGAGGCCAGCCGAATTTTTGGGTACCTTAATATAATGAAATGGGAGAGCTGCGACCTATGAAAATAAATATCTTTGATTCTTATTTCCAATTCAATTGGTTTCATCCAAATCCAACGTCTGAGTAAGGAGTTATACTCATTTTACTTCGGCTTATCAAAACAGATTTTTAGGGTCAAATTCAAATGACCATAACTCCTTGTACAGGACGAAATGGGTGGCCTAATTTATATGAAGTGAAATACCTTTCAATTATCCTTCCAACGATACCAATTTCACCCAAATCCGATATCGGAGCAAAGAGAAGGGAATATGTGTATATATACATGTATATGAGTTCAAAAAATTATTTTCATCATCAATCATTGACAAAGAACAAACCCTAGCCAAATTTGACCTTTAAATTACTTTTGATTCAACCGTAGAAATTCCAAAGTAATCCGATAACTGCATTTGTCATCTCGAGAGCTTCAAACAGCTCCTATTATTTGTGCAAACAGGATTGCATAATCAAGAGGTGAATTCTAAGGTATGAATAATG
>NW_025845990.1:0-1570 GCF_002878395.1 Capsicum annuum | reverse complement strand
TAGAAATTCCAAAGTAATCCGATAACTGCATTTGTCATCTCGAGAGCTTCAAACAGCTCCTATTATTTGTGCAAACAGGATTGCATAATCAAGAGGTGAATTCTAAGGTATGAATATTGTTTGCCGTTATTCTTTTCCATATGTATAGGTATGAATATTGTTTGCCGTTATTCTTTTCCTCCTTTTGAGACTTTGTTGCAAGCCTATCAGTGTTGTTCTCATGTGATAACTCTTGACTCAATAATGTCAAGCAAAGTATTTTGTACAAATCATTGATTCTGCATCTGATTCGCCTTATTTTACTTGTGCTTTTCCATTTATGAATATTAAGAACAATCCCTTCGCGAACATCTGTTTGAAGCAGAACATTACAAGCACAAAATGAAAAATGGTTGAAATGTAAGAACAATTTGAAAGGAAAACCAATAAGTCTAAATGGATGCATATGCAAAAATCTGTTACTACCTCCGACCCAAATTATGTGTTGCCCGTCCCAAAATAAATGTCGTCTTTCCTTATTTGAAAATTTTTCAAAGACACAATTACCTTTTTACCTTTATTGGACCCACTTGATTTTAAATATATTAATACTTATTTTTTAGTATTTGTTTTTTTAAAGTGAAAGTCTTATCACTTCAATCAAAATTTAAACTTTCAGCATTTTATTTTTACAGTATCAAAATTATTTTAAACCACAGAGAGCAATTTATTGTTTTTGGTTGGTTCTACATAAGTAAACCAGTTTTCTTCGACAACTCATTGTTCATATTACTGTGATTTCTCGAGTAAAAATTGGATCTTTAAAGCTAACGTTAAAGAAAAAAAGAATTTAGAGGGACCTCACTTTCCACATATATCATCTTACAGTTGGAAAAAGTAACAAACACAACTACAAATATCAAACTTCTTTTGTTTAGAACTGAAAATTTATTGAGACAGTGAGCTACCCAAGAGACACATCCTTCTCCGCTATTTCCTCTAACGCGTCATATGCCTCGTCAATATTTCACACTCACGGTACATTGAAAGGAGTGCATTTCCGACATAGCACATGATATGATATCCTACATTAACAAGTCAGCCGTGTAATTTGCTTTCCAAATTCGAATGCAGCAACATCAAGTAAGAAAATATTGTATGTCTGAACAAGCAGTATAACAAGCATATTTTTTACAAATTCCAAACATGAGTAGAAAATGTCCATTTCACTTTGTCTTGATAAATGTTTGATCCATTTAGAAGCACGGTGATCTTAAGTTCACTCCACAGCAAACTGTTTTCTTTTAATCTTTCGAGTATTGAATATTGTCGACCTCAGCTTCAACGTACTTCCACTTCACATGTATTAGCACAAAAATAAAAATACCCAACAAAACAATTTCCTACAATTTTGTTTTTAGTTTCTGCACTTATTTACTCCCGCGCAGAATACTTAGTTTTCAACAAATATCAAGCTGATGCAATGCACCTCTCGAAGAGCTCTTCAAGAAGCTAGTCTTCAACAACCACCACAAAACAGTAAAGTTAACAGCCCGACCTTTTCATTTTTTTAGGTAGGTCAACACAGATG
>NW_025845989.1:613-1158 GCF_002878395.1 Capsicum annuum | reverse complement strand
TTATATCCTTGTATTTGTTTTATTTTTAATATCTTATTTGGTATTGGGTAATTATATGTCATGGTTTTTGCATTTAAATTTCTAAAATCAATAACCATTCTACTTTTTCCTCTTTTGTGTTCACTATGTTTATTTACTATAAATGCTGGGCTATTATATTTACTATTACTTTTTTGTATGTATTATTTTTCTAATAATTCTTCTATTAGCATTTTAAATTCTTTTAAATCGTCAAAATTATATGTTCGTTGTTTTTGAGTTATTATGCTATTTTTATCTATTAATTCAATTTTTATAGTGGATTTATGTTTTTCCCATCTTTTTAATGGATCTTCACTATATAATTGTTCTAATTTTTTCTTAATTATTTCTATCTTACTTATTGAAAATATAGTTATTTCCTTTTTATTTATTGAAAATACGAACAATTCTATTGTATCTTCAGTATTTTTTATATTTTCTAATTTTTGTGTAATTTTTTCACTTCTTTCTATCCAATCAGTTCTCTTTCTTATTTTATTAGTAACTCTTTTTGCCCTTACTTT
>NW_025845989.1:0-513 GCF_002878395.1 Capsicum annuum | reverse complement strand
AAGGGATCTTCACTATATAATTGTTCTAATTTTTTCTTAATTATTTCTATCTTACTTATTGAAAATATAGTTATTTCCTTTTTATTTATTGAAAATACGAACAATTCTATTGTATCTTCAGTATTTTTTATATTTTCTAATTTTTGTGTAATTTTTTCACTTCTTTCTATCCAATCAGTTCTCTTTCTTATTTTATTAGTAACTCTTTTTGCCCTTACTTTTTGTTTACATGGTGTTGTAAACCACCAATCCGTTCTAGTTATTATATGTGGGTATAATTTATCTAAAAACGGCATTCCTAAACGTATATCTTTTGATGGTAGCTCATAATTATAGATTTCTTCTATTGTTAATATTTTATCCCATACTTGTGTTTTTACATTCTTAGCTTTATAGGTAATTAAGCTTCCTTCATCATTAAATACTTTAACTATTATTGGTGTCTTTAATTTTTTCCATTTACTTTTTGGTAAACAATTATATCTACATAAATTAGCTTCTGCTCCTGTATCT
>NW_025845988.1:0-1547 GCF_002878395.1 Capsicum annuum | reverse complement strand
TATTCCTGAAGTATTATTTTCTAAATCTCTCTCACAGCCTTGTATTTCCCAATTTAATGCGCTTACTAAATTTTCACAAACTTGTCTAGATGTATTATATGATTTATGTAATCTGTTTGCTTCTAATAACTTTTTCCTACTTTCTTCTTAATTATGTTTTCTAGCTATTATATTATTTCTTTTTCTGATTTCTCTATATAAATAGAAATAGCTACACCTTATGTCTTGGAAAGATCTATGTCTTTTCATACAGAGTTTATAAACTTTTGCGAATTAATAGGTAATGTTCCCAAAACCTTCTTGTTCTGATACCAAAACAAAGATATATTTCAATAATATTTTATTTTCAATATTATGTTTCAAAGTTTTAAACAAAGATATATTTCAGTAATATTCTTAACAAAGATATAAACAAGGATATATTTCAGTAATATTCTTCAATAATGATTTTTTAGTATATCAGTTTTGTAAAACCTACTCAGTACTCCCTCTTTCCCACTGTTTCTTCATGTTTATCATTCTTATAGTTTATGTTTTCCCCAGAGTTTTTTTTTTTATAAATATTTTACCCTGTTCATCTCTTCCTCTTAATCTATGTTCTTAACATCTTACTTCTTTAACCACACCCCGAAAAACTTTAGTCTGGCAGCTAACACTCGTCCTTTGACTATTTTACAGCCTGTCGGACTATCAAGGCCAGAATTCCTAGGAATTTACAGTTTAACCCATCGTTGTTATTAAGAAATTAAGAGGCTAACCATATACTAAGGGTAAGAATTTTACAGAAAATTTAATTTACATGATGTACAAAAAATATGTTAAATAACTTTAAACATAGACAAAAGAACATAAATATAAATATTTTTGGTGGGGAAAAATATGTAAATAAGAACTTACATGAAGTAACTAGGAGAGAGGTTTCCCTTTCGGGAACCCCCTTAAGATCGAATAGAAAACTTGGAGCTTTTATTTAAACACACTGATACAAAAGTTTATACAAGAAAGACTGACTTGGATAGGTTTGTTGGGAGGAAGGGTTTACACATTTCAGGTATGTTTTGAGGTTGGTTGATTTCACTCTATCTTCCTTCTACAAAATATATGCCTTTTATAGGCAAAAACTAGATAAAGCAGTGGTTCTAAAGATTACTACGTGGCCCAGACATATGTGGCCGACATTCAAAGATAAGGAATAAGAAAGAATCTTAATAATGCAAGCTAGGTACTTATTGGGCCCCATCGTCACATGCATTATTAATTTTTCTTCCAGACTTATTTTGATGCGTGCTTCAACAATTTTTCTTTCTTTTGGAAAGTAGTGATAAAGGAAGCACTCTGACACTGATTTAACTATTACAAGACATAAAGTGGGCATCCCCACCTGACTACACTATCTAATAATACAAATTGTATGTTGTCTTCACTATGTATCCAAGTTGTGCAGGGTAATTGAGTCGAAGCTCATTCCTGAGTCATTATCTTCGTATGGATCCTGAGTATCTTGCAAATGTGCAAGATGACTTGCAATACTATCATCTTCGTCTGAT
>NW_025845987.1:366-1491 GCF_002878395.1 Capsicum annuum | reverse complement strand
TATTCTATGTATTTTATATTTTTAGTTCTCTTATATTCTTCTAAATTTGTTTTCATTAGTGTTTCCATTAATTGAATATTTTTCATATCCATTTTTGAATATTCCTAGTTTATCATGGTTGATGCACAGGTTTGGCATGTAGGTATATGTAGGAGTAGGTAGGTAGGTGTGGTATGTAACTTATTCTAGTCATAATATATTTATCAAATATTTTTTCCCATATGATCTTTCTTATATCTACTATTTCTATATCCTTAAGTACATACAAAACAAGTATTTTAAATTTATCTATCATTTCATTGGATAAGTAGGTAGTCATTCTTTTTCATATGATGCTATTTCAAAATATTCCTTTCAACAATATACATAACAAAATATGATCATCTTAGATCACTATATACTAGATTATTCTTAATAACGTGTTCTTCGGTCACTATTAGCATGGTAATCTGGATACTTTTCCCTAAACAACGCCTCTACTCTGGTTACTCCCCAATCACGACTTCTTTGCCTCACCGATTTCACCTTTAGGATGGCATAATTCTTGGAAATTTTTCTCCTTTTCCACTTTGTGAATAAACTTCTTAACATGCCACCCTTCGAATAATTCTACTATAAAGTAACTAATATTAGCTTATTTTATTATATCATGATTCTCAGGAATTTATGAATTTAACTATTCACAATTATAAATAAAAATACCTATTTTAGTAGATTTGATAAATCTGTGCTTTCCTCATCCATAGTTTTTCCTTAGAAATATATCTATTTTTATTAAATATTCAAATTTTTCTGTGTACAAGAGAGAAGGCTTGCTTTCAACACATGAAAGTCTTGCCTTTAGATTGTCGTATGACTTACATATTTATAATCCTAAAACATGGAAAACACTATTCCTAACTTTACATCTGTCAAAAAAGTAAAAGACTAATAATTGTCCTATCTTTACATTTGTCAAAAAAGTGAAAAGCAAATAATGGCAAGTGCCAAAAAACTAATAAATGATATAAGAAAAGTCAAAAAGGCTAGTCAAGAAATAGTAAATGCTATTAAATGTTTACATAATTTACGTATTTCATATTCCACAAAGTTATCTTTTTTCTCCATATGTCATTTTCATATTTC
>NW_025845987.1:0-266 GCF_002878395.1 Capsicum annuum | reverse complement strand
GGACTTCTGGAATCACATTATTTTCTCCATTGCATTTGGAGCATAGGTGGTCTGGATATTTGTGTCCTATCATTTTGCAATATCTTGTTAATAATTCTTCTGAAATAAACTCCTTCTTAATTGCTCTTGCAGTTGGTTGTTTTTCTGGATGGAGTAGTGTCCAAATCCATTGTCTAGCTTCTTCCATATCTGATTGTCATAGCTCCCTTGAATTTGAATAAATCATTTGATGATCTCTTGAATAATAACTCCATATTGGGTTCCCA
>NW_025845986.1:0-1709 GCF_002878395.1 Capsicum annuum | reverse complement strand
AGTATGAGATATGTTTTCATTCAATGGGTCAGCGGGTTGAGGTTGCTGATGATCATTATTTCTACTCGCTCGATGTGGAGGCATATTTCTAAAAGAGAAGAGCACGAATCAATAATAGAGAGAGACACTTTAAGAAAGATAGACTTCTGAAAGAAAGAATCGCACTTTTTCCTAAAACATCTTGTATCCTCTTGCTCATAGATGCGGTGCGCTACACATCGATGATCAAGACTCTACTTAACACGACTTGTCAGACTCTCTAGGACACCTTAAAACCTAAGGCTCTGATACCAAGTTTGTAACACCCTAAAAATGGGTCTCGGAGCGTCACACGATGCTTGAGGCTACGAGTAGACCCAAGCTAACTCTTTGAGACATTTTCATTCAGTTCAACATGGGGTTTCCATTAATAACCCTTAAATATCAATAGAGTAATCATCATCCAAGAATAAAAGAATTTCAGAAAGATGACAAAATATGACTTATTAGTCAACTCCTAACATCTATACTAGTCTGATAAGCCTCTAAGAAAATCAATAAAACCAGTGTCAGACATCACGTCCTCGGAACATGAAAACTCACCATGATAGAGGATATAGAACAGCATGCCCAAGGAATCACTGTCAAACCTGCAATTGAGCACCCGAACATATATTTCGAGAAAATACAGCCCATATCCAAAGATGTGGGTCAGTACCATGGAAAGGAACCGAGTATATGGGGGTGTATGCAGTTTTATAAACATCATCATCATAAATACTTATAAAAAAAATGCAGGATGTATGAAAGACTCATATAGCCTGAAGAAAATCATCATAATCATGAGAGGATGAAATAACTATAATAACACATGTGAGTCATCGTATAATTTGTCAATCACTTTCATTTCATCAAGAATATCAATTCTCATAATGTAAATATCATTTAAATCCTACGAAAGAATAACTTTCAAAATTCCACTTTCACATCACTTCACCGTTCACCATAGACACAAGCAAACACATACCCTGCGATATCCTATAACCAACATAAACCATGTGAGCTACATGGAGTGTAACGTACAACCCACATTGGGGAGAGCCATCCTATCCTTGCCATAAGAGTAGGACTATCGATATCAAATCCATACAAAGTAGTGATCACTATTTCAATCAGTCTCAGGCTCACTCCTTCGGGGGCACGTAGATCTAGGGAAGTAAGGTCGCTTTATACCTCCCACTCGGTGCTAAAGATTTTTTTCAAACTTAGCTCAGATTATTTTAAAGACAATCCACAACAAAATAATTTCTGTAATATATAAATATACATTGGGAGCCATCATGCTTCCCATCTATCAAAATCAACCACATTGTGGATTTCTTTCACACTTGAGTTCAAAACAACTCCAATAAGACCAAAAGGTAAAATCATTCAAAATATCTCAAATATTCAACATCAACGTACTTATAACACACACTTTCTAAAAAAACACAATTTTCAATGGGGATTCACAACCCAAATATCAAAATCATGATAAATATTCAAGATTCATGCTTTATATCTCCACACATGTAAATTCATCCTTCAAAATCATCAACATCAAGATCTCATGATAATCATCATAAGATATGGGTTCATGCTTCAAATTCATAAAAAATCAAATAAAACTCATGCCTTTGTAAAGAAAATTACTTTTGGGCACAAGAACGAAAAAAAGTTCTTGTTAAAAA
>NW_025845985.1:0-2558 GCF_002878395.1 Capsicum annuum | reverse complement strand
CTTACTTTCTTCTATACTATATGCTCCTTTATAATAATATTCTTTAAATGCGCAAGTATATTTATCTATATAACACATATTACATATTGCTAATTTTAACATTAAATTCCTATTTGTATCTTTTGCTTCATCTTGTTCTTCTTCTATTGTTGTCATACTACCAAATTCATCTTTTATAGCTGTTTCGTATTTTTTTAATAATTCTATAGGTGTTAGTTTAGTTGTTGTTGATGATGTTCCTTCTATAGGTTTATTAGTTCTTAATACTTTCTTGCTATTTTCAGTTAAATTTGAAAACCACAGTTTTACTGATCCTATTAGTGTTCTTTCTATATATTCTGGTGCATCTGTTATGTTTATATTATTATCTAATAATTGTTTTGTCATATATCTTATCCATAATTGTATTGTTTTTTCTGTATTTATTACATAGTCTAGGTCTAAAAAGTTATAATTTTTATTAACTATTTGTTTTGGTGTCCATTTGTCATATTCATTATATTTTTTAAACTTGCTCTTATAATATATAGGTTTTCTTATTTCTGTTGTTTTAGGTATAATATTTTCGTCTTCTTTTTTATCAAGAGTATTTATTTCTGTGTTGGTACTTTCCAAGTTTTCCTCATTAATTTCTTTTTGTTTTTCATTGATTTCTAAATTTTTTGTATTTGTTAATATTTCTTTATATGTTTCACTATCTTCTAAATCATAATTATCTGTCTCTTCAACGTCTATATTATTTATTTCTAATTCTTTGTTTTTTATTTCCAGTTTTTCCTTAAATTGATTTATCTCGTTCAGTAATTTTTGTTCTCTATCTTTTTCTTCTTTTTTCTTTTGTCTTTGTTCATACAGATCTTTTAACATTTGTAGTTCTTTTTCTAATTCAGCAATCCTACTATTTTTAATTTCTTCTATTTTTCTTATTTCTTCCGTAGTTTGTTGTTTTATTTTTTCTATTTCCTTTTTCCTATCTATTTATTCATTTTCTCTTTCTATTCTTACCATTGCTGTCAATTTATCTTCTAATTTTAATTCTTTGTATTTCTGCACTTTATTCATTTAAACCTTATTTATAATGTCTTGGTAGGTATCTAAATCTAATTTTATCATAATTAGGTGGTATGCGTCTCATTCTTCTAGATTTTAAATGGATTATTAATTTCGCTTCAATATTATATATTAAGGTAATTAAGTAGGCTAATCTTTGTGAATTTTCTTTTATTTTATTTAGACTTATATATTCTGAATAATTACTAATTAAAGAATCTTTAATTTTTCTAAAAGCTTCTCTATTTTTAAATGGTCTTCTCATAATTAATTCAATAAACATAGATAAATTCTAACATATCTAACATATATCTCACTGCTGTACTTTTTAAATGACTAGGCTCTGATACCATTTGTAGGGGGGTGCGGATATAGGCGGATAACTAATTTATGAAATAGATTTCGGATAACTAATTTATGAAATAGATTTAGTATATATATAATGAATCTATTTTTCTTTGTGCGTGGATATTTTTTAAATTTTGTTTCAATATTTTTTAATGATTTAGTCTTTTCGTAAGATATATTAATTAATTTGTTTGGTTTATTATTTTATCCTGTAGTAATTGTAGAGTTACAAATTTCTGTATAATAATTTATCTTAAATATACTGTAATGTATATCTAATTCTAGATTTTTAATGTTATTTATTATCTTGTGTTGTTTTTCTCGTAGTGAGTTTTTTAAATTATATAAAATATCATATGTACTTTTTTCTAAATTTTCTAAGGTTTCTTCTATCCATATTAACTTTTCTTTTAGATTTTTCATTATTTTTCTAATTCGGTTTCTATAATTAATTTCTTTATTTAGATTATCTTGATTTTCTCTAGTTTTTCTAATATATTCTAACATCTCTTAATCTGAATAATATCCTTCTAAGTAAATTTCTTGGTATAACTGTTCTATCCAATCTATGGTTTCATTTTATAGTCTATTACTTTTTCTAATATTATTTTCTTAATGTCTATAATTTCTATATTTTTAAGTATATATATAAGATTAAAACTTTAAGATAATCTAGATGATCTATCTTTTAAGATTGATTTTATTATAATATTTTGTAGTTGTTTGTTTTAGTCTTAGTAGTTCTTGCATATTTTTATTAAGAAATTTTATATATTTTATATTTTATTTTTCATGTATTTGTCTATATTTATTTTTATCTGTTTTTCTAGTAATTGTATGTTTTTCATATCTTTTCTAAAAATTTTATGTAATTTGTCATGATAGGTATTTGTAAGAGTAGGTAGGTAGGTATGATATATAATTTACTCTAGTCATGTAATATTTACCAAATGCTTTTTCTAATATGACTTTTCTTATATCTGCTACTTTTATATCTTTAAGTGCATATAAAATAAGTATTTTAAATTTATCTACCATCACATCAAATAATAATTATTCATTTTCATAAAATTGCTTTTTTCAAAATATTCCCTTCAACCATGTACATAACAAAATATGGTCATCTTAGATTACTATATACTAGATTATTCTTAAATAAC
>NW_025845984.1:532-1214 GCF_002878395.1 Capsicum annuum | reverse complement strand
CCAGTTATACAAGTAGTAAAGATAGGACTAACAAGAGATATGATTATTCCAGAAGATATTACGCAACAACCAGAGATACCTAGAATCGAGATACCAGATTTTTATGCAAATAAAAGACTTATTGGACTAGCTACAATCATTCAAGAACTAGCAAATAACTATGCTAATGGAAACCCAATATGGAGCTACTATTCAAGAGATCATCAAATGATATATTCAAATTCAAAGGAGCTACGACAATCAGATATGAAAGACGTAAGACAATGGATAATGACGCTACTTAACCCAGAAAAACAATCTACCACGAGAGCAATAAAAAAGGGATTTATTTCAGAAGGATTGCTAACAAGATATTGTAAAATAATTGGACATAAATATCCAGACCACCAATGTTCAAGGTGCAATGGAGAAGATAATATTATTCCAGAGGTACATCTAGAATAAAGAAGACAAAATGCCAGCTGGAAAGATAAGATAAAGGGCAATAATGGAGCAGATAAAGATAAGATAAAGAGCAATAATGGAGCAGATACGACAACAATAATGGAGCAGATACGACAACAAATCAACGGAAGATATTTGGACCTATTGTACAAATTTTCTTACGACAAGATAATGTAAAGCATTTATGTAACTTTTAACTTTTCTTGACTTTTTTAGGGTAGGCCTTCCTAACCTACCC
>NW_025845984.1:0-432 GCF_002878395.1 Capsicum annuum | reverse complement strand
CAACGGAAGATATTTGGACCTATTGTACAAATTTTCTTACGACAAGATAATGTAAAGCATTTATGTAACTTTTAACTTTTCTTGACTTTTTTAGGGTAGGTTAGGAAGGCCTATAACCCTATAGCCCCTTTATTTGACTTTTTTTTTCCTTCTTTAAGTTTTAGTTATAACATGTAAAGTTAAACTTGTAAATTCTCGTTATATATATAACAAAGGCAGAAGGCATTGCAAAAGCAAGCCTTCATGCGTTGAAACACCTTTGCTCTCTCCATCACAAAAAATATTACTCAGTTAATTAGATAAACATATTCCAATGGAAAAAGCTATGGAGCAACAAAACTCAGAAATATCAAAGCTACCCGAACAGGTATATCTATTTATGATTATGAATAGCTAATTTCATAATTCCCAACAATCATGATATGATAAAAT
>NW_025845983.1:572-1051 GCF_002878395.1 Capsicum annuum | reverse complement strand
AGAGCAGATACAGAGCAATAATGGAGCAGATACGACAACAAGCGGAAGATATTCTTACGACAAGATAATGTAAATCATTAATGTAAATTTTAACTTTTTCTTATCTTATCTTTTTAGGGTAGACTAGACTATAGCCCTACCTTTTTGACTTTTTAGTCTTAAAGAATTGTAAAAAACGTGTGAAGAATTAGTATGTAAACATTGTAAAGTTCATTCTATATATATCATATGCAGAAGGCTTTGCAAAGGCAAGCCTTCATGCGTTGAAGCAAATCTCTCTCTCCATTCCACAAAAAAAAAATATTACTCAGTTAATTAGATAAACATACTCCAATGGAAAAAGCTATGGAACAACAAAACTCAGAAATATCAAAGCTACCCGAACAGGTATATCTATTTATAATTATGAATAGCTAATTTCATAATTCCCAACAATCATATCATGATTGTTGGGAATTATGAAATTAGCTATTCATAAT
>NW_025845983.1:0-472 GCF_002878395.1 Capsicum annuum | reverse complement strand
TTACTTGTAATAGTAGAACATTAATTAAGATGTAGAAAAACTTTACGTAAAAGTTAGAATAGTTAGAATAGGATAGGCCTTATGGCCACCTTTATTGACTTTTTTTTAGAATTTAAAACATGTGAATGTAAAAGAGTTGTAAATTTTCATTCTATAAATACAAAGGCAGAAGGCATTGCAAGAAGCAAGCCTTCATGCGTTGAAGCAATCGCTCTCTTCAATCCATAAAAAAAAAAAAATACTCAGTTAATTAGATAAACATACTCCAATGGAAAAAGCTATGGAACAACAAAACTCAGAAATATCAAAGCTACCCGAACAGGTATATCTATTTATAATTATGAATAGCTAATTTCATAATTCCCAACAATCATGATATGATAAAATAAATTCATATTAGTTACTTTATAGTAGAATTATTCGAAGAATAATATGTTAGGAAGTTTATTAACAAAGAGGAAACGGAGAAATA
>NW_025845982.1:0-1756 GCF_002878395.1 Capsicum annuum | reverse complement strand
TAGTACTAATCACTTCAATTGTAAATGTGAAATTTAATATATTCAAAGATAGGATTAACAAGAGATATGATTATACCAGAAGATATTACGCAGCAATCGGAGATACCCAGAATTGAGATACCAGATTTTTATGCAAATAAACGACTTATTGGACTAGCTACGACCATTCAAGAATTAGCAAATAACTATACTAACGGAAACCCAATATGGAGCTACTATTCGAGAGATCATCAAATGATTTACTCAAATTCAAAAGAGCTACGACAAGCAGATATAGAAGACGTAAGACAATGGATAATGACGCTACTTAACCCAGAAAAACAATCTACCGCAAGAGCAATAAAAAAAGGATGTATTTCAGACGGACTACTAACAAGATACTGTAAAATAATTGGACACAAATATCCAGACCACCAATGTTCGAGGTGCAATGGAGAAGATAATATTATTCCAGAGGTACATCTAGAATAAAGAAGACAAAATGACAGCCGAAAAGATAAGATAAGGAGCAATAATGGAGCAGATACGACAAAATCAACGGAGACAATATACTGTACAAAGTCTAAATTATTGTATATCATTGTACAAAAGTCTTGATTAAAGTTATTGTACATTAATTAGATTATTGGACTTTTACGTAAGTAATAGGAAAATAGGATAGGCCATAGGCCCCTTTATTTGACTTTTTTCTTCTTTCTTTATTTTAGTTTAACATGTGTAAAGAAAGTTTGTAAATTTTTGTTCTATAAATGAAGAAGGCAGAAGGCATTGCAAAGGCAAGCCTTCATGCGTTGAAGCAACTTTTCTCTCCACTTCCATAACAAATACTTTACTCAGTTAATTAAATAAACATATTTCAATGGAAAAAGCTATGGAGCAACAAACTTCAGAAATATCAAAGCTACCCGAACAGGTATATTTATTTATGATTATGAATAGCTAAATTCGTAATTCCCAACAATCATGATATGATAAAATAAATTCATATTAGTTACTTTATAGTAGAATTATTCGAAGAATAATATTTTAAGAAGTTTATTAACAAAGAGGAAACGGAGAAAAATCCCTAAGGACTATGCCATCCTAAAGGTGAAACCAATGAGGCAAGAAGCCGTGGCGGGGAGTAACCAGAGTAGAGGCGCTGTTTAAGGGAAAAAGTATCCAGATTACCATGTTAATAGTGACGGAAGAACATATTATTTAAGAATAATCTAGTATATAGTAAGCTAAGATGACCATATTTTGTTATGTACATGGATGACGGGAATATTTTGAAAAAAGCAATTTTATGAAAATGAATGATAATTTATCTGATATGATGGTAGATAAATTCAAAATACTTATTTTGTATGCATTTAGAAATATAAAAGTAGCAGATATAAGAAAAATCATATTAGAAAAAGCTTTTGGTAAATACTACATGACTAGAGTAAATTATATACCACATCTACCTAACTACTCTTATAAATACTTACGATGATAAGTTACATAGAATTTTTAGAAAAAGATATATATAAAAAAAAACATACAGTTACTAGAAAAACAGATAAAATAAATATAGATAAATACATGAAAAATAAAGATATAAAATTTCTTAATAAAAATATGCAAACACTACTAAGGCTAAAACAAACAACTACAAAATACCAATTTTAGAAAATAGATCATTTAGATTATCTTAAAGTATTAATCTTATATATACTTAAAAACATAGAAATTATAGATATTAAGAAAATAATATTAGAAAAAGTAATAG
>NW_025845981.1:0-2475 GCF_002878395.1 Capsicum annuum | reverse complement strand
ATCATGGGAAAAGATTTGTAACGTACCGGTAACAACATCTGGGGAAGATTCCGCCTCCTGGCGGTTGGTCAAAGCATATAACCAGTTGCGACTGTTCCCGGCAGCTGATGTGGTGCCCTTCTGAGGCGGGGGTGGTTCCGAAGAATTTTCCTGAGACTTTGCACCACCAACATTCTTTCTAGCAGATGGACATTCCCTCTAAAAGTGACCCAGCTGACAACATAAATAACACACTATCGAGCCCAACTGACACCTTCCCGAATGATTTCTACCACAAGTCTCACACCTTGGAAGAGTACGATGCTGCTGAGCCACACTACCCTGTGACCGAGTATCCTGAGCTCTGGTTCCATGGTTAGTCTAAAAACTCTGAGATCGTCTGTCTGCTGGTGGTCGGGTTATGGGGCCTGGCAGTAAACTGTGCATTACCCCAATTCTTTTTTTTTTCCATTTATTTCCCCACTTACTGCCCTGAGGCTGACTGTGACTCTGGTCGGCTGATCTGGCTTTTTTCGCTTGTCTTTCCACCTCCCTAGCTTCAGGGACCTTTTTCTTTTTTCTTTTCTACCTACTGCATATGAACGGTCAGCCTAGCAAAGTCTAACTCCTTATTCAACATTGCCCCTAGCACTCAAGCACCAATTTATCAGAAAGGCCGGATGCAAATTTCCTCTTCCGAGTTCTCATATTACTAGTCAACCTCTGGTGCATAGCCGACTAGTTTATTAAACTTTAAAGTGTACTCCTGTACACTCATACTGCCCCTCTTCAGATTCATAAACTCTTCATCTTTGGCCTCCCTCAACTCCAGAGGAAAGAATCGATCAAGGAAAACTTCCACAAATTCGCCCCAAACTGTGGGCTCAGCACTCTCACCTTTTACATCCTCCCAGCCGGTATACCACTGATTTGCAATATCCTTAAGCTAATAAGTTGCTAGTTCTACCCCTTCAACCTCATCCATATGCATTACCTTAAAGATTTTTTCCATCTCATCCACGAAATCCTGTGGATCTTCCTCCCCTTGGTGCCAGTGAACTTAGGTGGACGTAACAGATGCAGACCCAACATCTTCTGATCGTTGAGTCTGGTTAGCTACCAACTGTGTCAGTATAGGAATAGACCGTCTGAATTCTGCATTTGAAATATCTCTCTGAGTAGTCGGGGGACGGTTGTCATCAGTCCGTGGAGCTCGAGGTGGACTGGTCGGGACTCCCAGAGTAGGGACAAGTTCTGGAGTGTGAGCTCTGTTACGGGTCCGTATCCCATGGGTGGGACGGACCTCATCTTCCTAAGCATTATAATCGATGCATAACTGTGTTTCTGAAATACAAGAGATCATTGATTAGGGGACAGTTCAAACTCTGAAGCACGAACTAAATCACAAAGATAGGAAACATTTCCTAAACGCCTAGTAGCCTCTTTCTTATAAGTATGGCGCGCTACACACCCATAACCAAGACTCTACCCGACACAATTTTTCAGACACCCTGGGACCATGAACCGTGCTCTGATACCAAGTTTGTCATGACCCGAGCTGGGGCCCTAGCTGTGACGAGCATCCCAAACTATGAAAGCCCGGAACACCCTTCTCTATATATCTATTTGGTAATCATGCACCTAATTCATATGATAAAAAGTAATGCAGAAAGAGAAATCTAATACGGAAACATGGTCAATATGAATGTGATCATAATACTGAAAACTGAAATCCAAAATATATCTGAATAATAATGTCTGACTCAGTCTGCGAAATCACTACAATGAACTAATCAAAGTTGTCTGAAAACTGGTACAAGTCCCCCAGTAGACCAAAACCTAACTAATAGTAGTAATATGAAATAACCAGGCCTTTTGAATCATAGAAGGCTCACCATTGCAAACTTCGGTCTGTGATCTGAAATCTTTACTGTTTATCTGGACCCCTAGATTGTGCCTCAGAACCTGGAAGGAGGGAGGGTCAGCACAATTGTACTGGCAGGCGAAGAAATCCAAAATAGAGTAATTGAACATATATATACATATATAGTTATACATATATACATATATATAAATTTGTATATATATATATATATAATACGTGAGACCAATTTTCATCAAAACATCATACATAAAATAGTTTCTGAAAAACTTGGGCACTTTCTAAAAATATGTAACCGGTCTGTAAATTTCAAATTCTAATCTGTGTATTACTTCTGAGTTAGGTGGTATCCCCTACAATTCTGATATTCCACGGGTGATATGGAATCCGTCATTGAATCGGTGGGAAAGCCTCCAACCCGAGTATGCCGCAAGAGTTGGAGTTCCTGAATCTGATACGCCACACGACACTTAAGTCAACGTATAATAATATACCCGGGTCGGCAAACCACGGTTTTAGGCAATGAGTTGCTTGAACTCAAGCCCTCTTCAGGGAACCACCTAACATCTCTGTATGCCCATTTTAAACCTTTTCTGTACATGCAACATTCTGAA
>NW_025845980.1:0-1776 GCF_002878395.1 Capsicum annuum | reverse complement strand
TCTGGTCTAACTAAAGAAGGCGCATGCAAATGCTCCATCATCCATAACTGCAATATCAGGTTACTGCCCTCAAAAAATCTCCTTTCCCCCATTCACTTCGGTTAAAACCTTATATATTTCTGTTACGATCATGGGTATGAGAGTGAACCTACCCTTTTGATTAATGCCCTTGTCGTTTTAATCCTTATGAAATCGGGTCATCACCACAGATTGCAAACGGGTATTAATACGTCTTTCTTCTAGTGGAAACACTAAAGTACCTAACAAAGCGAGGGTGAAGACTTCAAGAAGCTTTCTCTCCCACTTCTCTTTAGTCACATGAAATTTATCCCAAAAGCAATCAAAACCTTCCGAGGGCCCGAATCTAGCGAACAAAAAATCTAAGGAAACCCACGAATCACTTAAACAACCCAAACGGATACCCTTACTTTTTAAACTACAAGACTGCAAAAATCTCACGCCAGTATGATTTCGTGCTCGGATCATATCCTTCTCGATATAGGGAAAATGCAACAAACTGGATATTTCTGCCAAAGTAGGAGTCATTTCACATTCCCCAAATCTGAACACCAAACTACTTGTTCCCAAAAGGTCAACAAAGCCTCTATTAAAACTAGACAAGGGGTGACATGCAGAAGTTCCATAAGATCACCTAATATTTTAATCAGTTTCTGCTGATCAACATAGTTAAACATTTCCCACCATTTGATTAACTTTTTGGGCACCTTGACAACTATCAGAACTCTAGACTTGGTGGACAAATCCATCCTGTAATAACACACAAGACGTTATCTCAAAAATTCGACAGGAGTAGAAGATTCCCAACCCTTGAGATTTTTGACGCAAACATATGTCGATGGGATAGACCACATTCATGACTCCAATTTGCCAAATAGAAGTACTGAGCGAGATCAGTCTACTTGGCAAACAACTCTAGATTACGTAGGCTAATAGTAAGACAAAAGCCAACACAAAGAATACCGGACCCCCCCCCCCCCCCGAGGGTTGGCTACGTATCCCAACCCGAGGGAAGGGAATCAGGTATGCGTAGTTTATCCAGATTGGACAATTAACGATTAACTAATAAATTGACCCTAACTTAAGAGACACTACCAAAAACAAACGAAAAAAACTTTTGGATTTTTAGCTAGACACTTTAACTAAGACTAACACCGACAATTATGAAGAAAAAATCTTTTTGGTATTTTTGTTTTTGACAAATAAGTAAAAAAGGTAAACAAAACTTTTTTTCTTTTTTTTCTTTTTTTTTTTTGAATTTACGGTACTTTGAGAAGACACATGTAAAACGTAAAAAAAAATCTTTTTGAATTTTTGGATCGTGAAGAACAAAAGCCATAAAGAATTCTAAAATAAACTACGACATTCCTTTTGATTCATACTTTTTTTTTTAAATCAGTCCGTCAAATGACCACATTATCTTTAAAGATACAACAGTTAGTACGTAGAGATGCTTTAGAGCTGAGTCTCCTACAAAGGACCATGTGGGTCCCACTAGGTCTCCGTATGATGCACATAAGCATGACCTAAAGGCTGACCTACGTTGTGGTTCACTAACAAGGCTGTTCGGGGGAGCGTATGGTCGATAGTTGCTGCTTTGCTTTCCACCTACTCCATAACACCGACGGCTCTCCCCTATAATAAGGGTGACTCAACTAGAGGTTGTGTACAACACGTGTACTACGGACTTATTGTGGAAACAAGGCTGGGGGTTGGACTCATGATGACAGATATAAAGCGGTAACACATAGGATAAAT
>NW_025845979.1:0-4500 GCF_002878395.1 Capsicum annuum | reverse complement strand
TTTGAAAATAAAGAGGCAAAGATGTTAATCTTTCATTTAACAAACTCAAAAAATAAAGATGTGTTCAAGACACATACCTTTTGCACGAATCCCAAGAATAGAAAAAAATCCAGCTACTTGGACTTTATGTCATCTTTCACTTCCCGAGTAGCTTCTTCCACCTTATGTGTCCTCCATTAGACCTTAACCAAAATCCTTGGTCTGTAACCGACAAACTTGCCTATATTATATCTCAATCGGGACCTCTTCATAAGATAGAGAATCCAAAATACCCAATACTTCCAAAGAAACAATCAAAGAAAGATCACCAAGACACTTCCTCAACATAAAACTATGAAAAACCGGATGAACCAAACTTAAGCTAGATGGAAACTCCAACTCATAAGTAACATTGCCAACTCTCTGCAAAATCACATAAGGACCAATGAACCGAGGACTGAATTTTCCCCTTTTTTCCAAAGCGTAACACTCTCTTCATGGGAGACTCCTTGAGGAACACTCTATCCCCGACCTCAAACTCTAAGTCTCTATGCCTAACATCCGCATAGGACTTTGGGAGACTTTAGGAAAATTTAAGCCTATCCCAAATCACCTTGACCTTCTCTATTGCCAGATAAACCAAATCCAGACCAAATATGTCTGCTTCTCTAAGATCAAACCACCCAATAGGAGATGTACACCACCTACCATAGAACGCCTCAAAAGGATCCATACTAATACTTGAATGTTAGCTATTGTTGTAAGAAAACTCCACTAAAGATAAATGCTAAACCCAATTATCACTATCGTAAATCACACGAGTCCAAAGAATATCTTCCAAAATCTGAATAGTTTTCTCCACTTGCCTTTCTCACTGTGGATGAAAAGCATTACTCAGACTAACCTTCGTTCCCAACCCTTTATGAAAAGACCACCAAAAATTAGGTGTAAAATATGTACCATTATCAAAGATAATAGAAATACGTACCCCATACAGCTTCACAATCTCTAGAAGATACAACCTCGCATAATCCTTCAACAAAAATATAGTCTACACAGGAAAAAAATATGCAAACTTGATCAAACTATCACGATGACCCAAATCAAATCATACTGTAACGCCCCAAAAATGGGTCCCGAGACGTCAAACGGTGCTTAGGGTCATACGTGACCCCAAGATAACTCTTCTGCTGGTATAACTCATAAGCAACTGAATAAAAAGTATAAATCTGTGCAAATTAGTGGAAAATAACTTTTTCTGAATCTGATCAATACAAAACTGAATTTATAAGATTAAAACTCTGCTTTACAAGTCAAAATTAAAACTAAATACATCAACTACTACTGACTTTCTATGAAGCCTCTACTAGTACTGACTTTAGATAGACGGGTTATGACTCCTAACTATCCCAACTCAATACGACTAAAATAGGAAAATAAAGAACTACTCAAACTGTCTATCTGGCTTAAACCCTTGAATCAAAAGGATTCATCACCAGCTTACTGGAAGCTGTAAGCTGATTGAATCTGAATGTGCATACTAAGTCTTGTACCTACATTATGAGACAATGTAGCACATAGACGTATATATGGATCAACACTTTGGGAATGTACTGAGTATATTGAGGTGTATGCAATTAAATAATTAATATCATAAATCCTTATAGAAAACATGCATGCTAGTATAGATGACTCACATAGCTTGAATTAAAACCATCATAATCATGAATAAGAAAACAGGTAATGTAAATTATGTGAGTCATTGCACTTCATTCTAAATCTGCATTCTTTCTTTATTCTCAAACTTGTAAGATAGATAAAGTCTTAAAACAACATCTTTCAGAGAATACACTTTAATCTCGTGAAAACTAGGAACTTCTTTAGGAAACTTAAAAATTTTGACACTTGAGAGCCTTAGAAATCTTGGACTCATAGTATTCAAAATACATATACTTGTATCTTAGATAGAGTGGGGGACTACTTTAGGAGCTTCTTCTAACCGACAAAACCATGTGAGATACATGGATTCCAACGTCTTACCCATATTGGGGAGAGCTATTCTATCCTTTCCATCAGATAGAACCTTAACTTTAGTGATCACTATCTTAACCCGCTTGGGCTATATCAAGACCCTACGGGGGAATGTAGTTCTAGGGCATGAGACCTCGAAATTACACCCAAATCGGTGTTAAATACTACTCCCTTACTTAGCTTAGAACTTTAGAAAATCCATCTTAAAATAATTCAACAATACATATATATATATATAATGGGAGCCAAAATGCATCCCCTTTACTTCAAACTCAAGAATGTGGATTTCTATCTTAACTTACAATAAAAACTCACTTCTTGATATTCTTTAAAAATCACTAACATCTCATTCTCAAACTCATGCTTTAACCATAAGGTTCAATTCACAACAATAGGACTTGAAATTCTCAAAATAGGATATAGACGTTGAATTATGCAACTTAAACCATAAATTGACAATTTAAAACATTAATATGCATAATAATATTATAACTCAAAGCTTGGGTAAGACACAGTTTTATAAAACTCACAATATAATAACATGATAGAAATTCTCCATGAGTTTCCGTAATACTTTATGAAAATATGAAATTTTTTGGCACAAGAACAAAAGGGTGTTATTGTTCAAAACCACATACCTTAAACTTGGAGCTTTTGGATAACTTCAAAAATTCTGGAAGGTTATTCACGAACTATTGGGTGTCCCTTGTAGCCCTCTTAATAGGGAATTCAAATATGCAAGAAATATCGAATTCTTACGGTTAAATCTCTAGATAAATCGCTTCCCAGTTGCTGAAAATCTAAGGCTGACGACATTTTTGATAAGTCGTCAGACTTGTGATAAGTCATCACAAATGTCATCACTGGGGGGCTGGAATTGATGGATTTTTGCCTAATTCTGACGACATTCGTGATAAGTCATCACACTTGTGATAACTTATCAGAAATGTCATCACTGGGGGCTGGATTCTTCCTAAGGCTAACATGCTGGAGTAAAATGGGTATAAATTTTTGCTCCGATATCGGATTTAGACGAAATTGATATCGTTGGAAAGATAATTTGAAGAGGTTTCATTTGATATTTAGTAGTCCACCTAGTTCGTCATATACAAGGAGTTATGTTTGATGAAATTTGACTCAAGTTTCGACGCTCACTAAAACTCAAACGATAGGAAAGCTTTCAACTTGACCTTGTGTTAAGGGATCTCTATGATCTCAATTCATGCTCAAACAGGTTCCCACACTACATAATTGATTAACATACCAAATTTGCATAGGATTTATGGCTTTTGGAACATCTACACATAGAAATGATGATTTTCGTTCTAGCCCGAAAGGCGAGATGTTACATTATCTCGCTCTTGGGATCATTCATCGCCTAATGTTTCTCTTTAGGTTAAGAATATAGAGAAAACTGAGGATACATAGTTGAAATAACTTATTAAACTAAATCTATATCTTTCTAAACTTTGGCATACTTCGATGAATGCATATACTAATGATAAGCATAGCTATCTAACTGAATCTTTGATTAGGGAGGAGCTGAATGATGGAAGGTTGTTACCTTCATCTAAATCTGAGCTAACTTGACCTTTTTACTCATTTATGAAGAGCTGACTAATGCTGAGAGTTTAGAATTTGCTTGATGTGATCATGGTGCGGTCGTACTTATAGACTGCGAGGTGATAGTTTATGCAGGCACAAATCATGAGAAAACAAGGCTAAGATCACATAATGAGAATAATAGTATATGAGCTGGAATACTTGGAAAATGAAGATTGTTTGGTGAATACTTATGAACTGAATCATGACTAGATATTCGAATTCTAAAACTAATGCCTGATACATATACTGAGCTAAATTTACAATTGTGAAACTATTTTGGAATGACCGTACTTATGAAACTTTAGGTAGTAAAACTAGGCTAGTTCGAAAATAGAAATCCATAGAAATCTATGTGCCTGATTGTTAAACTGAACTGTTGTCTATCAAAACTAAATCATACTAGATACGCATGCTCAAGTGGAGGGTTTCTTCAACACCCCTCTATGGAGTTCTAATGATTTGAATGGGGCAAGAATTTTGATCAAGATCTGAACAAGACATCTGAATAAGGGATTACAATATTGCTATAATTCTATAGCTTGGAATCATAGACCTTTGAATCATAGACTGGGGAGGGGGTAGAATTTACTAGGATTTAGGCAATGCAACACCTTAAATAAAACTAAGACACACTTCTAAAATATTCTGTCAACTAATCCTTTACCTTAAAAACCATACTTATTGATTCATCTTCTAATTATAACAAAGCCGTTGATATTTTCTTCTACTCATGTCTAAACTGAACTAAATTCCCTCACCATCTTCAAGCCTAACCCATAATCATAGGGTACACCACATAACACGTTACAACTAGTCTGAACTGTAATACAACACACCCTGCACTTCATAACTTCTCATCTCATGAAAATCCTCATTACTACTCCA
>NW_025845978.1:554-2065 GCF_002878395.1 Capsicum annuum | reverse complement strand
ATAGTTACCAATAAAATTTTTATTATTTACCTAAATCTTAAAATTTCATTTTTTAACGTAATTAACATGGCCAATTTGTTATGATAGAAAGTACCGTAATTAGTTTTGGGTACAATTAACATCACTTTGGGTAAGCCGTACATAAAATCAAAGTGCACTAGGAGTGTCAAAAAATTTCCAAGTTTAGAGGAGTCCGTCCTCCTTTTGTTTTTCCTTTCATAGTTGGGGGTATTTTAATACAAATCATATACATGTTTAAATTTATTTATTTTTTTTATTTGGAAATTTTTTTTATTTATCTATTTTAAAACTTCTATAAAAGGAGTTATAATTTCAAATTCTTTTCATTAATTTTGTCCTAACTTTTTCAAGTTTTCTTGGTCATTCTTTCACACAATGGAGTCCGAGGTAAGGTCAATGTACACAACTATCCTATATATGAAATTGCACTAAATATGTTATCATTGTTATTGTATTTAGAATGGATGTAAAGTTTTGTTTTCATATAACATTAATTGGATGCTTTTTTCTATCTTTATGATCGTGTTGACGAAAAAGTTTGAATAATTTTATATTAGATTTTACGTGTTCTTATTTTGTCTTAATTAAGTCGTATTTTTGCATTCATTATCTTCAATCTTTATGTCTTTTTTTTTAATTTTTTTTAGTTGATAATTTTAAAGATTATATATGAATTATACACAAACAATAGATTCTTCTTTTTTTATAATTTCTCGTGTTTCTTTTCAATTGAAAAATTCTGATTGAAAAATTGGACGAAACAAATATATTATCGCAAATGAAATTTGCCATCAAGGTTCTCAATATTTTATTCGTCCATTTAGATTGCTAAACTTCTTAAGGTTCAAGGTTTGATTTGCTTTGGAATTATAAGTTTATTAATTAAAGACACACGTGCAAAGCACGTACACTAAATTTGTATTATTAATAAGATGATCAAATGATAAAACAAAGAGAAGTAGACTGAGAAGGACTTAAGAGTCAAAGAGTCAACTTTTCAAAAAGTCACGGGATGTGACATTGATTTTCTTAACCCTTTTGACTCACGAGTCACCATTTGTGCATTATTTTATCCATAGAAAATGAACAAAGGTAAGAGAAACTAATATAAATTGGAAATTTGGAATGCATATTGTGGATTTATTACTACTTGAGAATTTGAAAGAATGAGGGCAATAGATAAAAGACAGTTATGTGGGCTGGGCCGGGCCAACTCAGAACTGGCCCGTGTCATCTAATTGGTTTGTGGGCCGGGCTGGGTCCGGGTTGGGGTCTAAGTGGGTCGGTCCGATCCGGGCTCAACAGTAAAAAAATTAAAAACAATTCTAACCCGGCCCACTTAATTTAATCTGATCAAATCCACCTAAACTCGGTTAAAAAATCGGTCAAACTCAGTCGAAAATATTAAAAAAAACTTTTTTTCAATATACAATATATATACCCACCTATATACATTATAAATACGTTAAACAATATATATACACTATATA
>NW_025845978.1:0-454 GCF_002878395.1 Capsicum annuum | reverse complement strand
TTAGAATTTAAAAAATATATACACATATACACAATTACACATATATACGCACCATCCAATATATATATACTACTTTAAAGTTTAAATAAAACATACAACTATATATATACATTACAATATATATATATATATATATATATATATATATTAATTTATAAAACATATACACATGTATACGTTAAACATACACATTTATACTAATTTATAAAATATATACACATGTATACGTTAAATATACACGTCTATAGAAGATATATACACATGTATACTCACCATTCAATGTATATATACTACTAATAATAAAATATACTAAAATATATATACGTTAAAATATATATAGATATAGTTCTATACTAATTTATAAAACATATACACATGTATACGTTAAATATACACGTCTATAGAAGATATATACACATGTATACGCATCATTCAATGTATATATACTACTACT
>NW_025845977.1:0-2576 GCF_002878395.1 Capsicum annuum | reverse complement strand
TAGCTCATAAACTACCTTTTTAAAATGACTGATGATTCTGAAGGGATTGGCATATCGGGGAATGAGTTTCCCTTTGTTGCAAAATATCCTCACTCCCTTTATTGGAGAGATTTTCAAGAACACAAGATCACCAACTGCAAACTCGAGATCCTTTCTCCTCACATCTGCATATAATTTTTGTCAACTCTGGGTAGCCTTAAGTCTTTGTAATACCCCGTACTTCTACCTTGCTTAAAATCATCTCAAGAATGTTAGAAACTTAATTTGAAATATGAATCCATTTTTGTACACGTAGAATTTTGAAGATTTTCACTTTTTATCATATGGGAAATTGAATTAGCTTTCCAAAAATACCAATTTTGTCCAAATTTGGTATCGAAGTTAACAGTTATAGATGTTTTACTCAGAGCTGTCAGAATCGCCCAGGTGCAATGGCCAGGTTGACAGACCGTCAATCTAGAGACAAACCTTCCCAGCCAAGGCAATAAGTCAACCTTCTGGATAAGGTATGACAGACAGGTTGACAAATTATCGAAGTTGTGACAGGCCATCGCCCAAGCCGTTGCTATAAGGCAGTGAGTTTTTTTTGGTCCACATACGACGGTCGAAATGACGGACCATCAAGCCAGCGATGGACCGCCACACGAGCCATCGCAGGTCCTATTTAGCAAATTTTAAGTCATTTTTAAAGGTTTTTTGGGTCTTTTTCCACGCATTTTAACCCCTAATTATATCAGGCCAAGGCCTATAAGTTCATTATTCATTCATAATATCAAATTAGGGTTTCCTCTCAAAGATAATCCCCAAGAACAAGATCCAAATCCTTCTTCAAGAAACTAAGAGATTTAAGTTCTTCAAGTCCAAGAACTTTAAGAAACTCATAATCCAGGCATGTCATGTGTTGATAATGGGTCCCTTTCACCCATGAAGCTCAATAATCTCTTTTCAAAATACAAGATTTGTGTATTTATAAATTTTCATGATTTAAATAGAATTGAAATTCATGTTCATGATGTTGTGGGGATTTTGATTTATTTTTGAAATTACATATTCTAGTGATTGATCCTAGGATGTGGTGGTTTGCATAATAATCATAATAAACCCTTAAATTTACATGTTTATGGATGTATCCATGATTATTAGATATGTTGATGATTGTATAACATAAGCATGCTTCCCATATGTTTGATTAAATGTCTATGTGAAGGAAAAGTGCCATTCTAGTATGATAATATAAAATCCCCACTCATGTACAAGTTCATGCATGTTAAGTGTTTGATGAAATGTCTTAGTCAATGAATTAAAGCCATTGTGGTGCTTTAGCACTTGTACTTCGTGAAATCCCCATCATATTATATTATGGATTGTCGATGTTGGTCATATATTCAAGAAAGTCATACTTTATCAGTTTCATGCCATCGAGTCCTGGGGGTACTTGTACCCAAAAATTAATTGTGTGCCTAGAGCCAGTGTCATGTTTTCAAGATACTCTCTGTAATACCCCAGGAAATTTTTGTTGGAATTTTATGCGTAAATATGCTGGGTTTTATCTTCTAGAATAAATTATAAATTTTTTGTGCAGAATGTCTTAGATTATGACCCACCATTGTGTAGAGTATTGAATAAGCTTTCCAATGATATATGGATCATCTAAAATGGACACCTAAGCAACGAGTTATGAACATTCCGATTGAATCGTGAATAGTAATGAACAGTAAAACGTGCATGAAAAAGTACTGAGGCCTGGCATATTTTTGGGTCAAATTCAAATGATGATAACTCCTCAAACACCATGATCTGGGTGAGATACTATATATCAATGGAAAGATATGAGAGTCCTCTTTCTAATGAAATTGGTTTCATCCAATTTGGATATCGAAGTAAAACATTATGGTTTGATCTACTTCAGACTATCAAAACAGTTCACCAAAGGACAGACTCGAGAAATATTTGATTTTTAGGGGTGTTTTGATCATTCCCCCTCATCTAAAATCTGTCCAAATCCTAAATTAAAGTCTATTAGAATTATTATATGTTATATTTCATCAAATTTCCTAAAAAAAAAAACCTAAGCTCCTACATCCAACTTCAAGAACCTCCAAAGTTCATCATTAATTCTGCAAATTTATTCAAGATTCCAAGTTCCTAGTTCAAGAACTCCAAGAACCATCATTCAAAGGCACGATTAACATCTCAAAAATGAGTATCGATTTAAAGTTCATCATTCAAGGTAGGCGGGGTTTTTCAACAAGAACTCTCTTTCGTTCTTGTGCCCAATAGTAATTTTCTTTACAAAGGCATGGTTTTTATTTGATTTTTATGAATTTGAAGCATGAACCCATATCTTATGATGATTATTATATAATCTTGATGTTTATGATTTTGAAAGATGAATTTACATGTGTGGAGATATAAAGCATGGATCTTGAATGATATTTATCATGATTTTGATATTTGGGTCGTGAATCCCCATTGGGAATTATATTTTTTTGAGAAAGTGTATGTTATAAACACATTGATGTTGAATATTTGAGATATTTTGAATGATTTGACCTTTTGATCTTAATGAAGTTGTT
>NW_025845976.1:0-1244 GCF_002878395.1 Capsicum annuum | reverse complement strand
AATAACATATGTGAGTCATCATATAATTTGTCAATCACTTTCAGTTCATTAAGAATATCAATTCTCATAATTTAAATATCATTTAAATCTTTCAAAAGAATAACTTTCACAATTCCACTTTCAAATCACTTCACCATTCACCATAGACACAAGGAAACACACACACGCTGGGAGATCCTATAACCGACATAAACCATGTGAGCTACATGGAGTCCAACGTACAACCCACGTTGGGAAGAGCCATCCTATCCTTTCCATTAGAGTAGGACTATCGATATCAAATCCACACAAAATAGTGATCACTATATAAATCAGCCTCAGGCTCACTCCTAACGGGGTACGTAGTTCTAGGGAAGTAAGGTCGCTTTATACCTCCCACTCTATGCTAAATATTTCTCCCGGACTTATCTCAGATCATTTCAAAGACAATCTACAATAAAAATAATTTCAGTAAAATATAAATATACATCGGGAGCCATCATGCTTCCCAACTATCAAAATCAACCACGTTGTGGATTTCTTTCACACTCGACTTCAAAAAAACTCCATTAAGATCATTCAAAATATCTCAAATATTCAACATCAACGTGCTTATAACACACACTTTCTAAAAAAAAGATAATTTTCAATGGGGATTCACGACCCAAATATCAAAATCATGATAAATATCGTTCAAGATTCATGCTTTATATCTCCACACATGTAAATTCATCTTTCAAAATCATAAAAATTAAGATTTCATAATAATCATCATAAGATATGGGTTCATGCTTCAAATTTGTAAAAGTCAAATAAAAATCATGCCTTTGTAAAGAAAATTACTTTTGGGCACAAGAACGAAAGAAAGTTCTTGTTGAAAAATCCCACATACCTTGAATGATGAACTTTAAATCAATACTCATTTTTTAGATATTAATCGTGCCTTTGAATGATGGTTCTTTGAGTTCTTGAACTAGGAACTTGGAATCTTAAATATTTTTGCAGAATTAATGGTGAACTTTGGAGGTTTTTGAAGTTGGATGTAGGAGCTTAGGGTTTTCTTTTTGAGGGGATTTGATGAAATATAACATATAATGCTTCTAATAGGCTTTAATATAGGGTTTGGATGGATTTTGGGTGAGGGAGAATGACCGAAATTCCCCTAAAAATCAAACAATTCTCGAGTCTATCCTTTGGTGGACTGTTTTGATAGTCTGAGTAGATAAACCATAATGTTTTACTCCGATATCCAAATTGGATGAAAC
>NW_025845975.1:455-1105 GCF_002878395.1 Capsicum annuum | reverse complement strand
AAATATGCAGGATGTATGAAAGACTCCCATAGCCCGAAGAAAATCATTATAATCATAAGAGGATGAAATAAGTACAATAATACATGTGAGTCATCATATAATTTGTCAATCACTTTCAGTTCATCAAGAATATCAATTCTCATAATGTAAATATCATTTAAATCTTTTGAAAGAATAACTTTCACAATTCTACTTTCAAATCACTTCACCATTCACCATACACACAAGGAAACACACACACAGTGGGAGATCCTATAACTAACATAAACTACGTGAGCTACATGCAGTCCAACATACAACCCACGTTGGGGAGAGCCATCCTATCCTTGCCATCAGAGTATGACTATTGATATCAAATCCACACAAACTAGTGATCACTATATAAATCAACCTTAGGCTCACTCCTATGGGGTCACGCAGTTCTAGGGAAGTAAGGTCGCTTTATACCTCCCAGTCGGTGCTAAAGATTTCTCCCAGACTTAGCTCAGATCATTTCAAAGACAATCCATAACAAAATAATTTCAGTAATATATAAATATACATCGGGAGCCATCATGCTTTCCATCTATCAAAATCAACCACGTTGTGGATTTCTTTCACTCGAGTTCAAAATAACTCCATTAAGACCAAAAGGTCAAATCATTCAACAT
>NW_025845975.1:0-355 GCF_002878395.1 Capsicum annuum | reverse complement strand
TGGGAGCCATCATGCTTTCCATCTATCAAAATCAACCACGTTGTGGATTTCTTTCACTCGAGTTCAAAATAACTCCATTAAGACCAAAAGGTCAATCATTCAACATATCTCAAATATTCAACATCAACGTGCTTATAACACACTTTCTCAATAAAACACAATTTCCAATGGTGATTCACAACCCAAATATCAAAATCATGATAAATATCATTCAAGATTCATGCTTTATATCTCCACATATGTAAATTCATCTTTCAAAATCATAAACATCAATATTTCATAATAATCATCATAAGATATGGGTTCATGCTTCAAATTCATAAAAATTAAATAAAAATCATGCCTTTGTAAAGAA
>NW_025845974.1:0-2077 GCF_002878395.1 Capsicum annuum | reverse complement strand
AGTTTGACTCAAAAGTTATCCCTAAATCACCAAGTCACTAAGCAAAAGGAGTGGTAGTATTGTCGATTCCTGCATCGCATAGAGATACAATGCTCGAACATGATTATGGGGTAAACGCTAGCATGTAACTTAGGGATAAAGATAAAGTAATGCCAGTAATCAAAAACTAAATTTGACCAATATGACTAGCCGTATTCAAATAAATATATACATATATTCATATATAAACCATGCTAGGATGGGGAATACGATTTAATATAAATTCCACCCATAAGCTATATAGATCTAGTGTCACCCCTAAACGGGCCTCAATGCATATAGCCACACGAACCGGAGATACCATAGATGGTTGGGGATTTCCTTGTGTCCTTTACCCTCCATGATATATATATGTAACGCCCTGAAAACGGGTCCCAGAGCGTCACACGGTGTTTGAGGCTATGAGTAGCCCCAAGCTAACCCTTTGAGCCATTTTCATTTAGTTCAACATGAATCAATAGGGTTTCCATAAATAACCCTCAAATATCAATAGAGTAATCATCATCCAAGAATAAAAGAATTTCAGAAAGATAACAAAATACGACTTATTAGTAAACTCCCAACATCTATACTAGTCTGAAAAGCCTCTAGGAAAATCAATAAACCCAGCGATCCATTGAGACATGCCCCAACTGACTCATACTCAGTTATCAAATGTAAATAATTTTGTGAAACCAACATCAGACATCACATCCTCAGAACATGAGGACTATCCACAACAGAGGATGTAGAACAGCGTGCCCGAAGAATCACTGTGGAACCTGGAACTGAGCACCTGAACCTATATTCCAAGAAAATGCAACCCATATTCGAAGATGTAGGTTAGTACCATGGAAAGAAACCGAGTATATGGGGGTGTATGCAGTTTTATAAACATCATCATCATAAATATTTATAAGAAATATACAGGATGTATGAAAGACTCACATAGCCCGAAGAAAATCATCATAATCATGAGAGGATGAAATAAGTATAATAACACATGTGAGTCATCATATAATTTGTCAATCACTTTCAGTTCATCAAGAATATCAATTCTCATAATGTAAATATCATTTAAATCTTTTGAAAGAATAACTTTCACAATTCCACTTTCAAATCACTTCACCATTCACCATAGACACAAGGAAACACACACACACTGGGAGATCCTATAACCGACATAAATCATGTGAGCTACATGGAGTCCAACGTACAACCTACATTGGGGAGAGCCATCCTATCCTTTCCATCGAAGTAGGACTATCGATATCAGATCCACACAAACTAGTGATCACTATATAAATCAGCCTCAGACTCACTCATACGGGGGCACTTAGTTCTAGGGAAGTAAGGTCACTTTATACCTCCCACTCGGTGCTAAAGATTTCTTCCAAACTTAGCTCAGATCATTTCAAAGACAATCCACAACAAAACAATTTTAGTAATATATAAATATACATTGGGAGCCATCATGCTTCCCATCTATCAAAATCAACCACGTTGTGGATTTTTTTCACACTCAAGTTCAAAACAACTCCATTAAGACCAAAAGGTCAAATCATTCAAAATATTTCAAATATTCAACATCAACGTGCTTATAACACACACTTTTTCAAAAAAAAACACAATTTCCATTGGGGATTCACGACCTAAATCTCAAAATCATGATAAATATTGTTCAAGATTCATGCTTTATATGTCCACACATGTAAATTCGTCTTTCAAAATTATAAAGATCAATATTTCATAATAATCATCATAAGATATGGGTCCATGCTTCAAATTTGTACAAGTCAAATAAAAATCATGCCTTTGTAAAGAAAATTACTTTTGGGCACAAGAACGAAACAGAGTCATTGTTAAAAAACCCCACATACCTTGAATGATGAACTTTAGATCGATACTTATTTTTGAGATGTTAATTGTGCCTTTGAATGATGGTTCTTGGAGTTCTTGAACTAGGAACTTGGAATCTTGAATAAATTTGTAGAATTAATGGTAAACTTTGGAGGTTCTTAAAGTTCTTGAACTAGGAACTTGGAATCTTGAATAAATT
>NW_025845973.1:648-4360 GCF_002878395.1 Capsicum annuum | reverse complement strand
AGAAGAAAACAAATAACAAGATATATCATTTATGAATCAAATAATAATAAGAAGAAGAAGAATAAAAGGAAAAACCTTTACCTTGTCAAAGCCACCCCTTTTTGTCACCTCAACATATAAAACATGCAAATCAAGACCCTTTCCTTCAATCGCAGGAACTCTTAATTAAATCAAAGAGAAAAAAGAACAAATCAGCCATTAAAAAGTGCAGCCCCGTGCACACAACGTGGGATCAAGAGAAGGATTACACCGCAACAGACATTAATTAATTAATTCAAACTTTACAAAGTAAGTGATTTTAAAATATATAAGGTCAACCTATGATTGAATCCACACCATTAGTGGAAAAACTAGGGAGGCATGAGTTCATCTGAATCATCTTCATCGGAAAATTATATGTCACGATCCGAGCTGAGGCCCAGGACACAACGAGAATCTCGAAACATGAAGGCTCGACACCCCCTCTGTAACTGGAAATCATATACACAATTCATATACTGTAAGCAAATGTGGAAAACATAGCAAAATAGAAACATGGTCATTCTCTTACTTCAGCTAAACAATATGAATATAAGTTCATAAACATTCAAAAATACAAGAAACCAGTCTCTGAAATATCAAACAACATGAATACAACTTCTATTCTGAAAGCTGGGACAAGGCCCCCAGTAGAACCAGGAATAAAAATAAAATGACAATGTCTCATAACAAGGCCTTCCAAAATAAGGGAGGATTACCAATTGCTAACTTCCGACGTACGAATCTACTGCATAGCGGGACCTCAAGGTTGTGCCTCAGATCCTAAAATATAGGTGGTCAATACAAATGTACGGGTATGTGAAGGAACCCAAAATAACATTTTTAGTACACAACATAGGTGAGAGCATTTCATAAAACATTAATCATAATATAAGTAAAAACACACGACCATCGTTTAGAGTTTCAAAATACTTTCTTAAAATCATGACTGAATAATTTGTTTTACTTCAGAGCTAGATGGTTCACCCTATATACATGGTAATCCACGGGCTATATGGATCCCATCCATAGCCCGGTGGCTAGGCCCCCAATCCAAGTTTGCTACAAGGATGGGGAAAATCATGAAAAGGGATACCCACTTGCTGACATACTATGCTATCCCACTTGCCTAATAGCACATAGAAACCCGTATTGGTAAAACACAATTTTGGGCTATGAGTAATCTGAACTCAAGCCTTCTTCAGGTAACCAACTAGCTCTGTTTAAGCCCAGTTTTTATTATTTAAACTATGCCTCATAATTTAGAACATTTTTTGCATTCATGTTAAGGTCAATCCATAATATGTATCATCATACCTTGACTTGCAAGCCATTTAGTATCATGTCATAAATCATAACCCTTTTTATAAAAGAAGTCATGTAGATGGCCACCCCCAATGATTTAAATAGTTCATGAGTACATTCTTACTATAAAACACATGCAGACGTATACCAAAACACTTCTTTTGAAACATATTATCGTATGGTGGCCATTATTTCTTTTAAAACACATGTATTTCTTTCTATTTAGAATTGAACACTTATAAATAAGGAGATCTTCCCTTTCACTATGTCATAAGCCATATCAACCACAATGATAATAAGGAAATTACTTTCAAAGCACTAGTTCATGCACTCGAAATAATCAACAATAAAAATAGAAAATATCTTTCAAATCAATAGAAGGAATTCATTGTTCATGCTCTCAATTAAACTATCCAAGACTGAAAAGGTATATACATAAGGGGATATAATTCAATGCCACGAAAAAGAATCTAGTACAACATATATACTTTCATTAAAACAATTTCATGACAAGCTTTTCGAAATAATATCAAAACCCTTCTATGTACATGATTATAAATCCTTCAACTCTAAAAAGGCCATAAAAACTGATGGCCATAGTGTTTAGGATAATCCCACATACCTTACTGATGAAGAAATCATGAAGAGATTGACCCTTTAAGATTGAATGTTAAAACCCAAAGTTGGCCTCTCACCTCTTGTGCTTTTGAAGATGAATTAGGGAATTAATTGAGTTAAAATTTATTTGGGAGCCTCAATTTCATGTAAATATGTTTAGAGAAGGTTATGGAACGTAAAAACACTTAGTTTCCCTTGAAATAACCCAAAAATGGAGCCTCTATACTGTAAAACATCAGTTGTGCGATGCCCAACCCATGTCCTAATACCAAATGGGCGGCGCCTAGCCTATATCCTAGCTTAAGGTGGTCGACCCCTAGCCCACCGCCTAGCCTTGCCAGCGTCTTATTCAAACACTCTTAACTTTTGACTCTGAACTCAAATTAATGAATAGTCGGAGGAGTTGGAAAGAAGAATCATAGGAAATTAATTTGATATATAGTAGGCCACATGAATCTATATATTCTAAGAGAAACGGTTGCTGGAATTTGACCTATGAAAAATCGTCAACTAAAGTCAATCGATAAAAAAGTGTTCAACTTAAGTTTATATCTGGGAGATTCTTATAGTGTATAATCATCTCCAAGGATATTTCCACACTAAGCAAATATGAGTCACACTTATTTATAACTAGACACCATTAGATTCAGGTCCACATACATCAGATAGATGGTTCAACTTTAGCCCGAAAGTTCGGGGTGTTACATTATCTCCCCCTTAGGATCATTCATCCCCAAATGATGGGTAGGGACTTGTTGGAGCTCTAAAAGTATGGAATAAGGAAATTAACCTTGCATTGAACATTTTTCCTCAACACAATATGCAAAGGAATCAAAGAGCTTCATGATAATACTAGTGAAAAGTGTAGCACGAAGCATGAGATAATAAGGATTGATATAGAAGTTACCTTCAACATGAGTTCTAGGGATTATAATCATCAAAACATATGTATGATTTTATTTGGTGATCAAATGTAATACTCCAAGAAATTTTTCATTGAAATTTTGTTCGTAAACGTGTTGGGTTTTATCTTCTAGAATGAATTATAAATTTTTCATGCGGAATGTCTTAGATTATGACCCATCATTACATAGAGTATCGAATAATCTTTCCAACGATACGTGGATCATCCAAAACACACCCGAGCGACGAGTTATGAACATTCCGATCGAACCATGAATAGTAGTGAACAGTAAAACATGCAGGAAAAAAAGTACTGAGGCTTGGCATATTTTTGCTCCAACTTTAAACGATCCTAACTCCTTATAAATAATGATCTGGGTGATCTACCATATATCAACAGAAATCTCTGCGAGTTATCTTTCCAATGAAATTGGTTTCATCCAATTTGTCTATCGGAGAAAAAAGTTATGGTCGATCTACTTCAGCCTACCAAAAGCAAATTTTGGGGTCAACTTCAAATTATCATAACTCCTCGTACACAATGATATGCGTGAGATACTATATATCAATGGAAATATATGAGAGTCCTCTTCCTAATGAAATTAGTTTTATCCAATTTGGATATCGGAGTAAAACATTATGGTTGATCTACTTCAGACTATCAAAACAGTCCACCAAAGAACTGATTCGAGAATTATTTGATTTTTAGGGGCGTTTTGGTCATTCCCCCTCATCCAAAATCCATCCAAACCCTATATTAAAGCCTATTAGAAGCATTATATGTTATATTTCATCAAATTCTCTCAAAAGAAAACCCTAAGCTCCTACATCCAACTTCAAGAACCTCCAAAGTTCACCATTAATTTGC
>NW_025845973.1:0-548 GCF_002878395.1 Capsicum annuum | reverse complement strand
AAAGAGAAAACCCTAAGCTCCTACATCCAACTTCAAGAACCTCCAAAGTTCACCATTAATTCCGCAAATTTATTCAAGATTCCAAGTTCCTAGTTCAAGAACTCCAAGAAACATCATTCAAAGGCACGATTAACATCTCAAAAATGAGTATCGATCTAAATTTCATCATTCAAGGTATGTGGGGTTTTTCAAAAAGAACTCTCTTTCGTTCTTGTGCCCAAAAGTAATTTTCTTTACAGAGGCATGATTTTAATTTGAATTTTTATGAATTTGAAGCATGAACCCCTATCTTATGATGATTATTATGAAATATTGATGTTTATGATTTTGAAAGATGAATTTACATGTGTGGAGATATAAATAATGAATCTTGAACGATATTTATCATGATTTTGATATTTGGGTCGTGAATCCCCATTGGAAATTGTATTTTTTTGAGAAAGTGTGTGTTATAAACACGTTAATGTTGAATATTTGAGATATTTTGAATAATTTGACCTTTTGGTCTTAATGGAGTTGTTTTGAACTCAAGTGTGAAAGAAATCCAC
>NW_025845972.1:0-1222 GCF_002878395.1 Capsicum annuum | reverse complement strand
ATATGCAGAAGACTTCTGTTTTTAAAGGAATACAAAACTAAATATAATAAAGTAAATTAAATATTAATAATTAATTTTTTATAAGACTTCTGACAAGTTTCCTTCACTATCCCAAGACTTAGTCAGACATGTACAAGAGCTATCTACTACAACAAGCTTACAATAAATAAATAAAATAAAGACTCTAACATCTACTAAGTTGTAAGTTGTAATACCCTAGGAAATTTTTCCTTGAAATTTTGTGCAAAAAAACATGTTGGGTTCTATCTTTTAGAATGAATTATAAATTTTTCATGCAGAATGTCTTAGATTATGACACACCATTGCATAGAGTATCGAATAATATTTCTAACAATATGTGGATCATCCAAAATAGACACCCGAGTGACGAGTAATGATCATTTCGATTGAACCGTGAATAGTAGTGAACAGTAAAACGTGCAGGAAAAAGTACTGAGGCCTGGCGTATTTTTTCTCTAAATTTAAACGATCATAACTCCTTGTACATAATGATCTACTATATATCAAAGGAAATCTCTATCAGTCCTCTTTCCAAAGAAATTGGTTTCATCCAATTTGTTTATCGGAGCAAATAGTTATGGTTGATCTACTTCAGCCTATCAAAAGAAAGTTTTTGGGTCAAATTCAAACGATAATAACTCCTCGTACACAATGACCTGGGTGAGATACTATATATCAATGGAAATATATGAGAGTCCTCTTTCTAATGAAATTGGTTACATCCAATTTGGATATCGAAGTAAAACGTTATGGTTGATCTACTTCAAACTATCAAAATAGTCCACCAAAGGACAGATTCGAGAATTATTTGATTTTTAGGAGCATTTTGGTCATTCCCCCTCACCCAAAATCCATCCAAACCCTATATTAAAGTCTATTAGAAGCATTATATGTTATATTTCATCAAATTCCCTCAAAAAGAAAATCCTAAGCTCTTATATCCAACTTCAAGAACCTCCAAAGTTCACCATTAATTCTGCAAATTTATTCAAGATTCCAAGTTCTTAGTTCAAGAACTTCAACAACCACCAAAGTTCACCATTAATTCTGTAAATTTATTCAAGATTCCAAGTTCCTATTTCATGAACTCCAAGAACCATCATTCAAAGGCATGATTAACATCTCAAAAATGAGTATCGATCTAAAGTTCATCATTCAAGGTATGTGGGGTTTTTCAATAAGAGCTCTCTTTCGTTCTTGT
>NW_025845971.1:0-1551 GCF_002878395.1 Capsicum annuum | reverse complement strand
GACCTATGACTAAGGCCTCACTAACTTTGAAACAACCGATTGGAGATCTACATCTCCTACCATAGGGATATTCGAATGGAGCCATCTGAATACTGGAATGATAACAATTGTTGTACGCAAATTCAATCAAAAGCAAGTGGTCATCCTAACTACCCTTAAAAATCAATTACACACGCCCTTAACATATCCTCCAAAGTCTGAATGGTCCTTTCTGCTTGACCATTTGTCGAGGATGAAAGGCTGTACTGAGATGAACTTGGGTACCAAGACCCTTCTGGAATGCTTTCCAAAAATTAGAGGTGAACTGGGTACCTTTGTCTGAGATAATTGTCAACGGAACATTGTACAATCTGAATAGCTTCTTAATGTAGAGCTTGGCATAATCCTCGGCTGAATAAGAGGTATGAACTGGAAGGAAAAGATCTGATTTGGTTATTCTGTCTACAAGATCCCAGACTGAATTATGCTGATGACGAGTTCGAGGCAAACCCATCACAAAGTCCATGTTCACAACTTCCCACTTCTAAGTAGGAATACTAAACTCCTGCATAGGACCACTAGGCTTCTAATGCTCTATCTTAAATTGCTAACATGTAGAGCACTTAGCCACAAATTCTACATCACTTTTCATACCACTCCACCAATAGATTTCCCACAAATTGCGGTACATCTTAGTGGCCCCTATATAAATAGAGCAGTGCGTACCATGCTCTTCTGCAATAATTTACTACCTTATGTCATCTATACTTGGAACATGTACACGACCCTGACAACGGAGTATGCCATCTCCCCCTTGGGAGAAAACCTTTATTTTCTGATTTTTAATTGACTCTTTTAGCTTGACAAGGCTAGGATCCTTATCTTGCTTTTCTTTCACCTCAGAGACTAGAGATGATTCTGAACTACTCTGAACGCATACATTGCTCTTTGAAGAGTTGACTAAGAGAACGCCTAGTCTGGCAAGCTGGTGGACATCCTATACTAACTTCTTCTTACTATCATTAACATGAGAAATACTACCCATGGACAGTCTACTAAGAGCATGTCCACTATGTTGGCCTTGCCTGGATAATAGAGGACACTTATGTTATAATCTTTTAAGAGATCTAACCACCTTCTCTGATAAAAATTGAGATATTTTTGAGAAAAGACATACTGAAGTCTCTTATGATCTGTGAAGACGTCTACATGAACTCTGTAGTGATAATTTCTCCAAATCTTTAAGGCAAATACTACGGCTGCTAACTCAAGATCATGAGTAGGATAATTTGTAGGATAATTCTTCTCATGGGTTTTAAGCTATCTGGAGGCATAGGCTATGAACTTACCATGCTGCATGAAGACACAACCTAAACCCACTCTAGATGCATCACAAGAAACTAGAAAAATGTATGAACCATCGGAAGAGCTAGAACTAGAGCTGAGGTGAGTCGAGTCTTCAATTCCTAAAAAATCTACTCGCATGGATCTGACCACTAAAACTTGAACTTCTTCTGAGTCAATTTGGACATAAGAGATGCAATAGAATAAAATCTCTCAACAAACCATCTG
>NW_025845970.1:0-1952 GCF_002878395.1 Capsicum annuum | reverse complement strand
TTAACTTTTTCCATAGCCTCAAATACCGAATTAGGACCACTCACAGCCGCTTCACCCACCTCGAACCAACCTATGGGTGATCTACACTTCCTCCCATATAAGGCTTCAAACAGCCATGCCAATACTAGAGTGGAAACTGTTATTGTAAGCAAACTCTATCAACGGTAAGTGATCATCCCAACTTCCCTTAAAGTTAAGTGCACAAGCTCTCAATATGTCCTCTGAGGTCTGGATGGTCCGCTCAGCCTGACCATTGGTCGCGGATGAAAAGAAAAACTTAAAAGCACTTGGGTACCAAGACCCTTCTGAAAAGCTTTCGAAAATTGCGAAGTGAACTGAGTACCCCTATCCGAAATGATAGACAAGGGAACTCCATGCAGTCTGACTAGCTTTCGGATATACAATCTAGCGTAATCCTCAGCAGTATATGAAGTATGAACAGGAAAGAAATGAGCAAACTTAGTCAACCTATCAACCACAAACTAAATGGAATCATGATGGCGTCGGGAAAGAGGTAAACCATCACGAAGTCCATATTTATCTCTTCCTACTTCCATGTGGGAATACTAAACTCTTGCATCATACCACCAGGTCTTTAGTGTTCAACCTTAACCTATTGGCATGTTGCACACTTAGCTACAAATGCTGCTATATCTTTCTTCATGCCACTCCAGCAATAGATTTCCCGTAAGTCTTGGTGCATCTTAGTGGCACCAGGATGAATAGAATATCGTGCCCCGTGCGCTTCAGCCATAATCCTCTATCTCAGATCATCAACATTCGGGACACACAATCTACCCTGCAATCTTAACACACCATCTCCTCCTTGGGAGAAAACCTCTACTTTTTGGTCCTTGATTGACTCCTTCAGTCTGACCAAACTACCATCTAAGTATTGATTTTCCTTCACTTCTGAAACCAAGGAGGATTCGGAACTACTCTGATCCCCTATACTACCTTCAGCAGAGTCAAACAACCTAACCCCCAATCTAACCAAATGATGTACATCATGAACCAACTCTTTCTTACCTTCTACCACATGCGAAACACTACCCATGGACACTCTAATTAGGGCATCTGCCATAATATTGGCCTTGTCCGAATGGTACAGTACACTTATATCATAGTCCTTTAACAATTCTAACCATCGTCTCTGCCTAAGATTCAATTCTCTCTGGGTAAACACATACTACAGACTCTTATGATCAGTGAAAACATCAACATGGACACCATACAAATAGTGTCTCCAGATTTTTAAAGCAAACACAACAGCAGCCAACTCAAGGTCATGGGTGGGGTAATTTTTCTCATGGGGTTTCAACTATCTAGAAGCATAAGCTATTACCTTACCCTTCTGCATCAATACGCAACCCAAACCAACTCTTGAAGCATCACAGTACACCATAAAACCATCAACACCATTAGGCTAAGTCAAAACAGAGGCTGAAGTGAGTCGAGTCTTCAACTCCTAAAAAGTCTTCTCACAAGATTCGAACAATAAGAACTTCACTTTCTTTTGGGTCAACCGAGTCATAGAAGATGCTATAGAGGAGAAACCCTCAATAAAATGGTGGTAATAGCCAGCTAAACCCAAGAAACATTGGATATCAGTTGGAGAAATAGGTTTAGGCCAATTTTTAACAGCTTCGGTCTTTTGGGGATCAACTCTAATACCCTCGGAAGAAATGATATGACCCATAAAAGCAACTGACCATAGCCAAAACTCACACTTACTGAACTTGGCAAACAACTTGTGATCTCTAAGGGTTTGCAAGACAGTTCGGAGATGATCAGAATGCTTATCCTCATTCCGGGAGTACACCAGTATATCATCGATGAACACTATGACAAACATATACAGATATAGCCTGAACACTCGATTCATAAGGTCCATGAAAGCTACTGGGGCATTAGTTAACTCGAAAGACATAACAAGAAACTCAAAATGGCCA
>NW_025845969.1:0-2240 GCF_002878395.1 Capsicum annuum | reverse complement strand
TTTGAGAAAGTGTGTGTTATAAGCACGTTGATGTTTAATATTTGAGACATTTTGAATGATTTGACCTTTTGGTCTTAATGGAGTTGTTTTGAACTCGAGTATGAAAGAAATCCACAACGTGGTCGATTTTGATAGATGGGAAGCATGATGGCTCCTGATGTATATTTATATATTACTGAAATTATTTTGTTATGGATTGTCTTTGAAATGATCTGAGCTAAGTACGGGAGAAATCTTTAGAACCGAGTGGGAGGTATAAAGCGACCTTACTTCCCTAGAACTACGTGCCCCCATAGGAGTGAGCCTGAGGCTGATTTATATAGTGATCACTAGTTTGTATGGATTTGATATCGATTAGTCCTACTCTGATGGCAAGGATAGGATGGCTCTTCCCAATGTGGGTTGTACGTTGGACTCCATGTAACTCACATGATTTATGTCGGTTATAGGATCTCCCAGTGTGTGTTTCCTTGTGTCTATGGTGAATGGTGAAGTGATTTAAAAGCAAAATTGTGAAAGTTATTCTTTCAAAAGATTTAAATGATATTTACATTATGAGAATTGATATTCTTGATGAACTGAAAGTGATTGACAAATTATATGATGACTCACATGTGTTATTATACTTTTTTCATCCTCTCATAATTATGATGATTTTCTTCGGGCTATGTGAGTCTTTCATACATCCTGCATATTTTTTATCAATATTTATGATGATGATATTTATAAAACTGCATATACCCCCATATACTCAATTTCTTTCCATGGTACTGACCCACATCTTGGATTTGTGGGCTGGGTTTTCTCAGAATGTAGGTTTAGGTGCTTAGTTCCAGGTTTGATAGTGACTCTTCGGGCACGCTGTTTTACATTCTCTGTCATGGTGAGTCCTCATGTTATGAGGATGTGATGTCTAATGTTGGTTTCACGAAATTATTTCATTTTAGAACTGAGTATGAGTCAGTTGGGGCATGTCTCAATGGCTCGCTGGTTTTATTGATTTTCTTAGAGGCTTGTCAGACTAGTATAGATGTTGGGAGTTGACTAATAAGTCGTATTTTGTTATCTTTCTAAAATTTTTTTATTCTTGGATGATGATTACTCTGTTTAAATTTGAGGGTTATTTATAGAAATCCCATTGATTCGTGTTGAACTGAATGAAAATGGCTCAAAGGGTTAGCTTGGGGCTACTCATAGCCTCAAGCACCGTGTGATGCTCTGGGACCCATTTTTCGAGGCGTACAAACTTGGTATCAGAGCCTAAGGTTTTAAGGTGTCCTAAGGAGTCTGACAAGATGCGTTAAGTAGAGTCTTGATCATCGGTGTGTAGCACGCCATATCTATGAGCAAGAGGCCACAAGACATTTTAGGAAAAAGTGTGATTCTTTCTTTCAGAAGTCTATCATGCTTAAAGTGTCTCTCTTTGCTATTGATTCGTGCTCTCTTCTTTTAGAAATATGCCTCCACATCGAGCGAGAAGAAATAATGATGGTCAGCAACCTCAACCCACTGACCCATTGAATGAAAATGTATTTTTTGATGTCTTTCCGAATGATCTCCTAAGGATACCTCCTGATAGAAAGATAGAGTTCGGGATTGATGTTCTTCCTGATACTCAACCCATTTCTATTCCTCCTTACTGTATGGACCCTGCAGAACTTAAGGAGTTGAAAGAGCAACTCAAAGATCTACTAGATAAGGGTTTCATAAGGCCCAGTGTTTCTCCGTGGGGTGCTCCTGTGTTGTTTGTGAGAAAGAAAGATGGCTTTTTGCAGATGTGCATTGATTGCCGCCAACTGAATAAAGTCACTGTAAAAAATAAGTACCCCCTTCCGAGAATAGATGATTTGTTTGACCAATTGCAAGGTGCAAGTTATTTCTCAAAGATAGACCTTCGTTCTGGCTATCATGAACTCAAAGTTAGGGAGTGTGACATCCCAAAAATGGCTTTCCAAACTCGTTATGGCCATTTTGAGTTTCTTGTTATGTATTTTGGGTTAACTAATGACCCAGTAGCTTTCACGGACCTCATGAATCAAGTGTTCAGACCATATCTGGATATGTTTGTCATAGTGTTCATCGATGATATACTGGTGTACTCTCGTAGTGAGGATGAACATTCTGATCATCGCCAAACTGTCTTGCAAACCTTTAGAGATCACAAGTTGTTTGCCAAGTTCAGTAAATGTGAGTTTTGGCTAAGGTCAGTTGCTTTTCTGGGTTATATCATTTCTTTTAAG
>NW_025845968.1:8355-12521 GCF_002878395.1 Capsicum annuum | reverse complement strand
AATATCTTATATATAATAGTATTTGCCGATGGGGTTTCGGGTGAACATCCTCGGCCACCCTAGCCCATTGTGTGATCTACCTCGGGCTATTGACATCATATGCTCTACGGAGACATAATCCGTAAATCACCAAGTTTGACATACTAATATACGATCCCCACGGATCATGGACAGTTGTTTGAATAACCATAATGTTCGGGCCAGCTTAAGCACGTAACATTTCAAGAAAAATAATACTACAACTTCTAGCTACTCTGCACCAGAAAGTTGAAGAATTGATCAGTAAATACTAAGCAAGTAATTTCGGAGAGATCATACTTTCTGTATAAACAAATCCGTCCTGAAGAGGTTCCGAAACAGATTGAGGCCATAAGCGCGATGATTCTTTCGATATCTTAAATACAGAACCACATTCCAAATCTCTGCAACGGAGTAACACTTCACCATCTGAAAACTTGTATTTCGGTATTGAATAAAGATCAGTACCTTGTATAGTAAACAATCGATTCCAAGATTCCTTGACATCGTAGTCTTTCAGTATCCATAACTTGAATGTGTGGATCCTCGACGAATATGAGTAGAATATACACAAAGCATTCCTTCCAATGCCGAAGCACCATTTATACGATTCATGTTGAAAACCAAGGACATTCCTTCAGGCAACGGTATCTCTCCGTACATATCATTTGAAATACTAAATGAAATCAACGTTTTTTCCAGTGACGAATCAAGCCAATGAAACGTGCCATGTACAAATGCCAGAGAATCTTCGGTATCAGACAACACAGGGAAAACACCAGCAGGACGTTTATCAATTTTCCTCCAGGAACCACTTTTCAGCGTCAGAATTTCACAATGTGCTGTGTCGTCAATCTTAAGGATCTTATAGTCGTCACTAGTCGAGTCATATCCCAGTCCGCAAGAGTAATCTTTTGACAGTGAAAATTCTGTACAAGGAAGTACTATTGATTCTCTCGTGGAGGGGTTTCATAGCAAAAGTATGGCTCGTGCGTACTGAGGATAATCACGTAACTTGATAAGAGCCAAGCCATCGTAACAACAATACATTCTGAACCTCCATGGTCTAGGATTAGAAGGCCAATCAAGTTTTCGTACATCCTCAGCCAATCGAACTGACGATAAAGAAGCCGATGATAAAGAAGAACAATGCAAGGGAAACTCTCCATGAAGAACAAGAATTTTTTGAGAATTTTGGTTATTCTTCGCATGATTGAGATGCTTCAATGTAAAGTAAGGCTCGGATATCAATGTCATCCAATACTTCGAAATACATTTAAATCGTCGAAGAGACAGTACCGGTAGCCTGCTGAGAATATCCATAATTATTTCTTCTTGCAAGTGAACTTCCATCGTCCCATCAACATCCATCTTCTTTGAACGCTTCACAATTCTCTTCCCTACAATCCAAAAATTTTGGTTAGCGCAATGAAGTAAGTGGTTAAGCCAGGATTTTCAGCAAGGGAACTCAAACTCTAACGAACTAAACATACAAAGAAACTAAGCGAACTCAACATTTACATACATAAAGGGCAGCTCGGTGTACTAAAGCTCCCGCTATGCGCAGGGTCGGGCCACACCACAAGAGTGTACTGTACACCGCCTTACCTTGCATTTCTACCACTGTTTCCAAACCAGTGACCTCCTAGTCACATGGCGGCAACTTTACAAGTTACTCCAAGCCCCCCCCCCCCCCTTCTCAACATCTACATATATATACATAAACGAAAAAAATAAAAAAAGTTGGCTTAAGATATGTGTAAATTTCGAGCTCTCCCTGGCTCCGCCCATGGTTCCATCCAAGTTTTGGTATGCAGAGTTTAGCCACATTCAACATCTACCATATATACATATATAAAAATAATTGACCTTCTTTATATAGTACGATTTTTCAGCTTCGCCATCGAAGTCTTGCATGGACGGAAAGCAAAGGGTGGTCTGGTGCACATTCTTTGTCAACTAAAGTTTTGGCATGCCGAGTTTAAATCAGTGAATAGTCGAGGTGTATACAAGCAAACGCAGATAATGACATTACAAGAACACACACACAAAAAAAAATAATACAAAAGGAAAAAGATACCTTTCAAAAGATTTGGCTTTTGTTTCATTTTTAAAGCTTACTTTTCTCTATTTGCTTTCATTTAAGTGCTTAGAATTTTTCCTTTGAAAGATTTTTAATCTTTTCCTACTTTTAATATGATATGGTATTTTCCTCTTTCTTTTTTATTTTCCCACTTTTGGTATGATAAGGTATTAATTAAACTTGGTTGTTCAAATATATGAAAAATTCAAACTCGGCGATGTTTGATTATTATATTTAATAAAACAAAAAAAAATTAGATCAAAATTTAAAAAAAATGGATTAACTCTTATAATAAAATACTATTACATGAATTGTGACAAAAAAAGGCAGCCCGGTACGTAGCTCACCTTACATTTCTGCAAGGGGCTGTTTCCAAGGCTTGAACCCGTGACCTCCTGATCACATGCAACAACTTTACCAGTTACTCCAAGGCTTCCCTTCCATTACATGAATTGTGACAATGTAAAGTAAAAAATTGAGGATCTTTCATGTGTTCAAAGTTGTGTATCCTTAAGGAATTGATATGTGTTGGATTACTTTCTCTAAGGATAAAATAGATATACATGTCGCAAGTGTAGAGGTACCTCAAACACCTACTACTGGTCGCATTCAAGGGAAGCGTCGATTTTTTTGTTTGTTAAAAATTCGTATGCGTCTCTATTTATAGCCAAAACATCTATTCTGAAATAAGTTTAGTGCCGGTTCGGAAAATACACTAAAAAGGACGACAAAAATACGCTAAAATTTAGTTCGAGTGGTACTAGGACCCTCGTGAAATTGGAGTGCATTGTAGCAAATTTAATCATAGTTCAGGACGTACTCGAAGCTTTACTCAATTTTTTATTTTCTTTTCTATTTATCATTCACGCCCATACTTAACTCCAACAGTTATTTCACACTATACGACGTCCAAAATAATATAGTCCTTTAACGATTAGAGAGTCTTGTTTATGAGGAGAGTTTTTTTCTCGATATTTTTGTACTATTATATTAGTATATTTGTAACAATTCTGCAAGACCACAGGGCAACACTACGCCGCAGAAATAGGGACAAACAGCCCCCTAAATACTTGAACCAATATGTGGTCCCAAATGCCAAGCAAGGGCCAGCTGTGCCAGTACCAGTAGCACCAAGCAGTGCTACCAGGAGCTCTGCAACATAACTTATCTATATAATCAAACGGGATGCTACCAAAGAGGATCATGGATGAAGTTGTCTTTTAATTTCTTAGCTTGTATAGTCTGGAATCTCCCTCCATTCTTGTTTTTTTTTTTCCTTTTTAGCTTGTCTGTGGCTTTCAGTAATTGTAAGTTGTTCTCTATCTTTCAATACAAGTTAATTTGTTCCATTTGGTGCTTTCATTGAACCTCCTCTACCAATGGGTGATGGTGCTCACAATACTCGTCTGCGGACATTGGACGATGCCATCAAACATCTGCAAGAAGAAGTTTCTTCTCACAGCAAGTCTTTTGATTCCATTAACACCACTCTTCAAGATATTTTGTCTCAAGTTTCCACCCTTCAGATCCAGCATCAAACCCCCCCTCCCCCCAGCCTCTGAAAAAAGCCCTAATCCAACCTCCCTTGCTCCTTCTTCCATTCCCCCGCCTCAAAATTTCATTTACCAGAACCTCTCTTCCCCAATGCGAAACCCTAATTTTACCCAATTTCCTCCTCCACCACCTATGCAACAACACCCCCTTCCACCTTTTCATAGAGACAACCCCCTTACACCCTTTCGTCGAGACAAACCTGCACCAATCGACTTACCAAAATTTGATGGCCAACATGCTGAAAGTTGGGTGTTTCAGGCCAATCAATACTTTGATGGCCAACATGCCTTGGAAAGATCTTTTGTTGTTATTGTCAATCAGTTTTCGATGTTCCATTCATATATTGATGAAATACATTTTGTCATCTTCTTTAACAGCAGGTAAATGCAGATTCTTCTGGCTCCCAGTATCAGACACAGATAAATGATCATAGGTTTCCATCAGGGGTACAACCCTGGATGCCAATAACAATAAGTAATCATAATGTGAATTCTGCGACAACTATGCAGGA
>NW_025845968.1:0-5355 GCF_002878395.1 Capsicum annuum | reverse complement strand
TGTCGGACTTTTGCGAAATTGGTATCGTTGGAAAGATAATTCGAAGTCCTTTTATTTGATATATAGTAGGCACTCTAATTCAATATATACAAAGAGGAATGACCGATTGAAGTTGACCCAAGTTTTGACGCTTACTAAAACTCAATCGATGGAAAAGCTTTCAACTTGTCCTTGAGTTAGGGGACCTCTATGATCTTAATTCATGCTCAACTAGATTTATACACCACATAGTTGATTAAAAAACTATATTCACAATAGATTTATGGTTTTTGGAATGTGTACAGTAGAAATGACAATTTACGTTCAAGTCTGAAAGTATGGAGTGTTACATTATCTCCCCCTTGGGATCATTCGTCCTCGAATGATGGGTAGGAACTTGTTGAAGCCTTAAAGGTATGGAATAACGTGGACACGACATGTCCTCTAATAAAGAATACACTGATCTGAAACATGATCATATGGATGGAACTACTGATATTCTAAATTCTTATATCGGACATGCATATCTGATGCATGGAATACACGACTGAAGCTACTCATAAGCTGAGTTCTCATAATGAACCTGCATACCTGATGCATGGATTTGTTACTGATTTGTTCTCATGAACGTAGAACTGAATATACTAATAAGCTGAACTTTTTCTATTGGACATGCATTTCTAATGCATGCATATCTGACTGAATTGATGTATGAACGTATGACTGAATACGCAATGATAACTGGTGCGGAGCTTGTAATAAGAATCTATGCATGCAACTGAATGGGGTATCTCCTCTTTGGGACCCTATGTCCCTCTATGAATGCTCAATTCACTAAGATGCTCAAAAAACTGAGGCGATGCACTAGGTACCTACAAATTTAATCATATCTGAAGATCCGGAATCTGAATGTAGTGCATGACGCATGAATTGAGCTATACTTGCAAATACTAGTATACTCTATCTTGGCATAGTAACATATTTGATATTTTGGGTAGCATGATTAAATAAAGAGGTGAGAAAACAAGTCATGCGAATCTGACTGCTAAACTGATTTGCTGGCCATATAGACTGAACTATACTGGAAACTTATACTCAATCTGGAGTCTCTCTTCAATACTCTCTCTAAAGAAGTTCTAGCAGTAATAGGGAGCCACGAATCTTAGGTATGGATTACACAAGACATCCAACTGAGAAAATCACAACATTTACACTACTCTGCAATCTGGAATATATACATATAACTCACAAATCAGGATAGAATTACCAGGCCTTAGTCAATGCGACTTCTTACTTTCAAGCTTAGCACACTTCTCGAGTATCCCTTAACTTATTATTCTCCTTAATTACCATACTCATTGATTCAAGTTATAATCCTTATAAATCTTTTTACTATTGTCTAAAGTAGCTTAAATCCTTTCACAATGATCAAGCCAAATTTTAAATCACAAAATACAACATGCCACACCACGATACTAGTCTAACCATATGATTCGGTCTTCTGTATCCTCTTTAGAGATCACACCTTAAGCATAACGTGCCTTACCACTTCAACGACCAGCTCTGAACTCTTACTATGGATTTACTAGAGCATATTGTGTCCCTCTACTTAAATTCCAACATGTCATTCAAGCCTATTTTTATAACCACATATGACCTCCAAGGTAAACACCCACAAGGACATACTTCACATATTTTCTCAACCACTATCAATATAACTCCCACGCGCTACCCCAAGAACATACACATACAAATTCTCACTAACCATCACATATATCAAAGATTTGGCCCCAAACTTACTTAACACTTAAGGCCTTATCTAAAACAAGCATACTATGCTTTTTATCAACAGGAAAACATTTACTCCTCACAACCATCCTCACATAAGAAGGAGTCACAAAAGGCTAAAATATAAGATTTTCAAACATAAAAGGGTATTAAATGAAACTTAACACTTAACTAAGGCATGAGGAATAGCAAATCAATATTTGGTATTTATCAAAGCACTCTGAATTTAGGGTATTCATGGCTATAAGCTGAATCTCGCCAATCATTTGGCGTAAAACATGAGTTATAGAGACTGAGCATACAATAGGGCGCAAACATATATTTCATGAGCTGGATGACCTCAATTTGGAGTTTGTAACATATAGAATGTAAGTCCAACTACTGAATGAACTGGAACTCTTCATTTTAGAACTGGAAGGGTACATAATTCTCTATCACAAGCATGATAATGAACTATGATTATCGAACTGACATGTAAGGCATAAGTATGTATTAGGATCACTGAAAAATACTGAGATAGGAATGGGTTGAGTCTCACTCTCACTTTCTGACAATTCTATGTCGTCATGACATCACTACTAGAATCTGAGAGACTGACTTGGTTATTTGTTCTATCATCTCCCCCTTGGCTTTAAGCCATCATCTTAAGTTTGGGAGATCCCTTACTAGACTTTAAACTTAACCGCACTCATTGCACTGTGGGGTCTAAAATATGACAATACACAAAATTAATAGAACTTAACCCGAAAGCCCACAAATAAAAGTGGAAAGCCCACTGCTAATACTACCTTCTGAGATACACTCTATATTTCGATAGCCCCAATAGTCATAGTATAATGCTTGCACACTTATTTCTATCGGTTCAACTTTCAAAACTCAAACTTAGATTCTAACACTTAACATGGATATCACCAAGCCTTTGATGAACCATACCACTTCCGTCCTAGCATACCAATGCTACTCCAAACTTATATCTCTCTACCATGAGAATAAGATCACATCAAAAGGCTCAACACTATAAATCAAGGCTCCTTAACTTGGATATATAGAACACCATATACCATCTAACTAGTCTTTTTCCAACTAGCAACTCAACGGTACCACTAGTCACACGCAACATCTAATAGTCTTAGAGAGATGCCACAATTCCATATTGCCTTGGGCATACTTACACACCATAACTACAACATTATACTTCATTACGAATCAACTTAAACTTAAGCCATTTCATACGCCGTTCAAGCCTATTAGATCACTTTCATTACCATATAACTAGCATCATTAACCAAGAAATCATCACATCCACCTTCATGAACTTCAACTGTTCAAAACTTAAGTTCTAGTGCTAAACATGATTTTTCAACCCAACCTTATGCGTGATTCTCACTTGGAAAACCATGAAATAAACATCAAGAAACACTAGTACACTAGAACTTCATAACCACAATAATCAATCTTGACCTTACAGTCTTCCTTATCATAACTCATTAGCACGTACTATTCAACACATCAATCCTACTAAATTCAAAACCTACATCATTAATCTCATGCCACTATTTTTACCACCACATTCTACACTTGAATTCAAGCCTATAGTTTAGCGTCAATCGTCTACCACCAATGACGAGTGCAACATAATAACTAATCCATCAAATTGGAACATTCTATCCAAATAGCTCAAAATTTGTTGCATACCTTCTCATAAGTAGTACTAGTTTACAACTACCACGAAAAAAATCAAGGGATAAGGTCACATTAAGCTGATATTATAACCCCGTACGATCTTATCTACTTATACGGATTTCTCACCTCATACTTACTTACTCAAGCATACATTTAGACTTCCTTAAAATTCCTCAAACAACCATGAGTCTGTAACGCCCCGTAAAAGATGTGCATAGATTAGTCTTTAGCTCTTATACTTAATGACTAATAATTTTTTGAGTGTAAAATGAGACATAGTCATTTTAGCTGGCAATCTTTGGGATACAACTTTTCAACCTTTACGACATCCGTTTTTAGATTTTCAAGTTGAGTTACGATTGAGAAAGCTCATAGTGCATCTCAGATAAGTTTCGGAATTTTTCGAAACGCATAAGGCTGCGTTTGGATTTCAAAACAGTAGCAAAATGCATAGCCTATTGCCCAGTTTTCAGCATTTCAGGGTCAACTTCAAACAATCATAACTCCCTGTATATAATGAACTGTGTGAGATATAATATATCAAACGAAAGCTCTTTGAGTCCTCTTTCAAATGAAGTTGGTTTCATCAAATTTAAGTATATGAGTAAAACTTTATAATCGATTTACTCCAGACTATCAAACTGTCAACTGAGGGACAGATTTGACTTTAATTGTTCCTTAGGGGTATTTTGGTCATCCTCCACCACTATATATACCACCAACATGGGATTTAATCCCTCAAACACCAAAATATACCTTCATTCATCAACATTGCTCAAGAACACTTCTTAGGGTTTCAAATAAAAACCCAAATAGTTCAAGATTCGACCGTAGGTTTTCGAAGATAATTACATATTCGGAATCACAAATCCGCGAGCTACAAGAAACATCTAGTATTTTTGGAAATAGCGGTACGTGGGGTTATCCTAAAATCTCATGGGTGTAGTTTTTATGAACATGCATGCTTTTAAAAGGGGGTCTTCAATCAAATGCTAACTTGCTTTCAATATGATTTCTAAGTCATTTTTCTTTATGTCATGGGAATTGTTTGCCTATATACTTCAATGGTTGAAACCATGCATATGTGATTTGAGATTTTCCATGGAAGTTTAATAAATATGAATGATAAATTTCTTTCAAATTCCCATGTAATGTCTTGATACCCCATATCATATTGTGACCAACAAAAGAGAGCATGAATTTGAAATAATTATTGTTCACCACTTGTAAATGATGAAGCACCTTGTTTTTTACATGATTATGCATATGTGGATGTGATATTGATGACTTGCAAGTTGGGTATGACAATACCCTACAGAATATGATATGTGATTGAATTAAATAAAGTTTGAATGCATTGATTTTACATGAGATAGGTGGATGCCCAAAGAAGGCATTTGAGTGTAAGGGATCATCGCTGGAAATCATGTTTGCCGACATGGGAATTTGGTACCAGGCTAAGTGATCTTGTGTACTTGACTTTATGTCATTCCCAAATTGGGACTATAGGTAGGAGCCTGGGCTAAGTGATCTTGGGCACTACCATTGGGTCGATACACCATGCTTCGTGGTCTTGTGTGACTCTCCCTCACTTGTACTCTAATCTCAGCGGCAACTGAGGTTTGACAGTTGGTGTAAATTATGTAGGGTATTCCACCTAGCTCAGTTGCATTTCATTGTTGTTAAGAAACTATTGCATTATGCCCATGTGTTATCAAATGATTTGATATGAAATTGCTTTATAATGGCTCTCAACTATATTTTGTAAAAATATTATATTTTGTTTTGATATCTGTGTGTGCCAGTAATTTTGTGCTGACCCTCTTCCCTCTCCAACCTCTCAGGTTCAGAGGCCCATTCTAGGGGTGAAGAGAATCAGTAGATCATTCAGAAAGAGTTGCAGAG
>NW_025845967.1:0-1228 GCF_002878395.1 Capsicum annuum | reverse complement strand
GAGTGTTAGAAACTTGGTATTGGAGCACAGTGTTCAAGTGTCCTAGGGTGTTTGTGAAGCCGTATCTAGGAGAGTCTTATGGAATGGTACAAAGATGTTTGTACTTTTTTTCGAGAGGATATTCGGCATTTAAGAAATGTCTTATTTCTTTCTTACTCTAGATAGCAGTAACATTGTTATCTCAGAAAATTTTGTCGATTCGTGTGTTACTTCATAATTCTCCATCAATGACTTTTTGAGATAACATGAGTACTAGATTTCAAATTTCTCCCTAGATAATGCTCTCAAATTTACTATCAGTAACTTCAGAAGTCATACAAGGGGCTTAAGAGGAGCTTTCTAGTATGTTATAAGTCCCTTAAGTTGAAAGCTTATGTCCTCATCCATATGAGTTGTGCAGTTAATACAAAATATGATATGCCTCTAGATTCCTCATTAACCCTGCAATACAGATAGTGCTCATGAGAGAAGATAGTTTGAACCTAGATTGTTAAATAGAGTTTGCATTAGAGGGATATTATGACCTTGAGTATTATGATTCATAATTAGTAGAACATTTTTATAGTTGGAAGTATTGGTTTAGAAGTGTAGTAACAAGAAAGGTAGGAATGACGATTGATCAAAAGGATATAAATAAAGGTGATATGTCTATACATGTCAGCTTAGGGGTAATGAATGTGGCACAGGTTTCTTGGTGGAAGGTAGAGAAGGAGTTATTAGTTAAGATGAATTGGGGTCTGCTTGAAGTAGGAAAGGGGTTCTTGATGGTATTTATTGTGTTAGAAAAGTATAGTTTATTAATTAAAGTATTTGGTGGTTGAATATTGTTAATTTAGGCTTTCCTTGTAGTTGTGAAAAAAATTGAAACTTATAGAGCTATGAATGTAATTTAGGTATACGAATGGATAAATAGTAGTGATGTGTATAAGGATGATTTCCTAATGGATTATAATAATATTGACTATAAGATTATTGATCAATTATTATTATTATGAGGTTCTAGTGGACTAGTGTTTCTTGATGTTTTATTTTATAGCTTCCAAGCGAGAATAGTATGTGAGGTTGTGTTGTTAATCATATCTAGCACTAGAAACTAAGTTTGAATAGTGGATGATCATCAAGGTGGAAATAATGTTTGCTTGGTTAGTGATGCTAGTTACATGGAAGTGATCTAGGATGCTTGAACAATGTATGCAAAAGTTTAAGTTCATTTATTTCCAATTAAGTA
>NW_025845966.1:0-2716 GCF_002878395.1 Capsicum annuum | reverse complement strand
GAGATATTTTGAATGATTTAACCTTTTGGTCTTAATGGAGTTTTTTTGAACTCGAGTGTGAAAGAAATCCACAACATGGTTGATTTTATAGGTGGGAAGCATGATGGCTCCTGATGTATATTTATATATTGCTGAAATTGTTTTGTTGTGGATTGTCTTTGAAATGATCTGAGTTAAGTTCGGGAGAAATTTATAGCACCGACTGGGAGGTATAAAGCGACCTTACTTTCCTGGAACTACGTACCCCCGTTGGAGTGAGCCTAAGGCTGATTTATATAGTGATCACTAGTTTGTGTGGATTTGATAGCGATAGTCCTACTCCGATGGCAATGATAAGATGGCTCTTCCCAACATGGGTTGTACGTTGGACTCCATGTAGTTCACATGGTTTATGTCGGTTATAGGATCTCCCAGTGTGTGTGTGTTTCCTTGTGTCTATGGTGAATGGTGAAGTGAGTTGAAAGTTGAATTGTGAAAGTTATTCTTTCAAAAGATTTAAATGATATTTACATTATGAGAATTGATATTCTTGATTAACTGAAAGTAATTAACAAATTATATGATGACTCACATGTGTTATTGTACTTATTTCATCCTCTCATGATTATGATGATTTTCCTCGGGCTATAGAGTCTTTCATACATCCTACATATTTTTTATAAATATTTATGATGATGATGTTTATACAACTGTATACACCTCCATTACTCAATTCCTTTCCATGGTACTAACCCACATCTGCATTTGCTTAGAATGTAGGTTCAGGTGCTCAATTTTAGGTTCGATAGTGATTCTTCAGGCACGCTGTTCTACATCCTCTGTTGTGTTGAGTCCTCATTTTCTGAGGATGTGATGTCTGATATTGGTTTCACGAAATTGTTTACATTTGATAACTGAGTATGAGTCAGTTAGGGCATGTCTCAATGGCTCGCTAGTTTTATTGATTTTCTTAGAGGCTTGTTAGACTAGTATAGGTATTGGGAGTTGACTAATAAGTCGTATTTTGTTATCTTTCTAAAATTTCTTTATTCTTGGATGGTGATTACTCTGTTGATATTTGACGGTTATTTATGGAAACCCCATTGATTTGTGTTGAACTGAATGAAAATGGCTCAAAGGGTTAGCTTGGGTCTACTCGTAGCCTCAAGCACCGTGTGATGCTCCGGGACCTATTTTTCGAGGCGTTACAAACTTGGTATCAGAGCCTAAGGTTTTAAGGTGTTCTAGGGAGTCTGACAAGCCGCGTTAAGTAGAGTCTTGACCATTGGTGTGTAGCGCGCCATATCTATGAGCAAGAGGCTACAAGACATTTTAGGAAAAAGTGTGATTCTTTCTTTCAGAAGTCTTTCGTGTGATTCTTTCTTTCAGAAGTCTATCGTGCTTAAAGTGTCTCTCTCTGCTATTGATTTGTGCTCTCCTCTTTTAGAAATATGCCTCCATGTCGAGCGTGAAAAAATAATGATGGTCTGGGAATTCTGTGTCACCCAAGATTCATTTTATCTCTTACCTCAAAGCTAGAAAGCTTATTTCCAAGGGGTGTATTTACCATTTGGTTATGTCAAAGTAAGTTTGAGACTCCAACTCTCTAGTCTGTTAACATCGTCAATGATTTTTTTGATGTCTTTCTGGATTATCTCCCAGGGATACCTCTTGATAGAGAGATAGAGTTCGGGATTGATCTTCTTCCCGATACTCAGCCCAATTCTATTTCTCCTAATCGTATGACCCCTGCAGAACTTAAGGATTTGAAAGAGCAACTCAAAGATCTACTAGATAAGGTTTTTATAAGGGCCAGTATTTCTCCTTGAGGTGCTCCTGTGTTGTTTATAAGAAAGAAAGATGGATCTTTGCATATGTGCATTGATTACCGCCAACTAAATAAAGTCACCGTAAAAAATAAGTACCCACTTCAGAGAATAGATCATTTGTTTGACCAATTGCAAGGTGCAAGTTATTTCTCAACGATAGACCTTCGTTCCGGCTATCATCAACTCAAAGTTAGGGAGTGTAACATCTTGAAAACTACTTTTCAAACTCGTTATGGCCATTTTGAGTTTCTTTTTATGCTTTTCGGGTTAACTAATGCCCTAGAAGCTTTCATGGACCTCATGAATCGAGTGTTCAGACCATATCTGCATATATTTGTCATAGTGTTCATCGATGATATACTGGTGTACTCCTGTAGTGAGGATAAACATTCTGATCATCTCCAAACTGTCTTGCAAACCCTTAGAAATCACAAGTTGTTTGCCAAGTTCAGTAAGTGTGAGTTTTAGCTACGGTCAGTTGCTTTTCTGGGTCATATCATTTCTTTTGAGTGTATTAGAGTTGATCCCCAAAAGATCGAAGCTGTTAGAAATTATCGCAGACCTATTTCTCTGACTGATATCTAAATTTTTTTGGGTTTAGCTGGCTATTACCGCCATTTTATTGAGGGTTTTTCGTCTATAGCGTCTTCTATGAGTCGGTTGACCCAAAAGAAAGTGAAGTTCTTGTGGTCCGAACCTTGTGAGAAGAGTTTTCAGGAGTTGAAGACTCAACTCACTTTAGCCCCTGTTTTGACTTTGCCTGATGGTGTTGATGGTTTTGTGGTGTACCGTGCTGCTTTGAGAGTTGGGTTGTGTTGCGTAATTGATGCAAAAGGGTAAGGTGATAGCTTATGCTTCTAGACAGTTGAAACCCCATGAGAAAAATTACCCCACCCAAGACCTTGAGT
>NW_025845965.1:723-2672 GCF_002878395.1 Capsicum annuum | reverse complement strand
TATCGGAAACAGCCTTTCTACTTCTTCAGAGGTAGAGGTATGGACTGCGTACATCCTACCCCCCCCCCCAGACCCCACCAGGTGGGAATACACTGGGTTTGTTGTTGTTGTTGATGCAATTTAATATAACAAAATTATTAGTATTTGATTGAGAAAAAAATATTTATGTTTGTTAGAGATAGTGGAGATGACTTATAATGATAGTTGTGTGACAATGATTGATGTTAGTGATTAATAATGTTGGTGGTGATAATTGTGATGGTTGGTATTGTAGTGACTATTAAGTCGGTGGCGATTGATGGTGGTGGTGGTTGTTGTGATGTGACATTGTTTGATGTTAGTAGTTTAAGGTGTTGATTATGTTGGCTGAAAAATGAATGCATGATGATTGACGATGTGTTGGTGCTAGTTAAAGATGTTATTTGTTGTGTGGTGAAGATGATTGTTAGTAGAGATAAATTGTAGCGATGACACTGGTTGAAGTGGTGGTAGAGGTGGCGTTACTAGTGACAACGGTGGTGGCGGCCAAAGAATGTGTAAAGGTTATGATGTATTAGTGGTAATTAGTGGTGGTGCTAGTTGTGATATATTAGTTGGTTGGTAGGAGAGATTGGCCGATAGTAGTTGTTGATGTGTTGTTGTTGACGGCAGTGGTGGCGATGAATATAATTAGAATAAAAGAGGTAGTAGATGTGGTAGTGGTTGACAATAGTGGTTGGTAGCGGTATGTGTTGTCGATGGTGGTTGTGATGGTGGAGGTGGGTTGTGGTTGACAATAGTGACGATGGCAGAGGTGGTTAGTGGTAGTGACTGCTGATTATGAATAGAGTAGTGAATATTATCCAACACCAGAATATCTCTTCAGACCTATTAAGGCTGTATTTGTTTTTTTTTTAAGATTCAGACGTCTGAATCTGAATGCACATCTGAATGATTAAGATGTTATCTCTAGATCTGAAAACTACAACATCTGAATATGCAAAAAAAAATTATTTGTATATATAATAAAATAAAAAATAAAATTCAAATAAGAAATTAGTTATAGATTATTATAAAAGTATGTAATTTAATACAACAACATTATTATTTGATTGAGAAAAGTCATTTATGTTTGTTAGTGATAGTGAAAATAGTTTATAATGGTGGTTGCGGTGACAATGAATGATGTTAGTGATTAATAAAGTTGGTGATAATAGTTGTAATGTTTGGTATTATAGTGACTGTTATGATGGTGGCGATTGATGCTCGTGGTGGTGGTGGTTTTGATGTAACGTTGCTTGCTGTTAGTAGTTTGAGGTGTTGATTGTGTTGGCTGAAACATGAATGCACGATGGTTGACAATGTGTCAGTGCTAGTTGGAGATGTTGTTTGTTGTGATGGTGGAGATAGTTGATAGTAGAGATAAATTGTAGCAATGGTAGTGGTTGAAGTGGTGGTAAAGATGGCTTTACTAGTGACAATGGTGGTGGCGGTCGAAGAATGTGTGGAGGTTGTGATGTATTAAGGATAGTTAGTGGTGGTGCTAATTATGATAAATGAGTTGGTCGGTAGTGGTTGATGATGGTGGTGCTGTTGACAGAGATAGTAGCAGTGAATATAATTTGAATAATAAAGGTAGTAAGTATGGTAGCGATTGACAATAGTGGTTGGTAGCGATATTTGTTGTCGATGGTGGTTGTGATGGTGGAGGTGGTTGGTGGTGGTGGTTGACAATGCTGGCGGTGGTTAGTGGTGGTTAGTGGTGGTGACTGCTGATTATGAATAGAGTAGTGAATATTATCCAACACCAGAATATCTCTTCAGACCTATTAAGACTTGGTTCTAGATCTGAATGATTAAGACCTATTCAGACCTATTAAGAGCTAAAATTTTAATAAAAAACAAATGCACTTAATGGTCTGAATAGGTCTTAATCATTCAGATCTAGAACCAAGTCTTAATAGGTCTGA
>NW_025845965.1:0-623 GCF_002878395.1 Capsicum annuum | reverse complement strand
GTTAGTGGTGGTGACTGCTGATTATGAATAGAGTAGTGAATATTATCCAACACCAGAATATCTCTTCAGACCTATTAAGACTTGGTTCTAGATCTGAATGATTAAGACCTATTCAGACCTATTAAGAGCTAAAATTTTAATAAAAAACAAATGCACTTAATGGTCTGAAGTTTGAACCATTCAGATTCAGACCTCTATTAAGTGCAAACAAATGAGGCCTAAGACTTTGTTCTAGATCTAAATGATTAAGACCTATTCAGACCTATTAAGAGTTAAAATCTTAATAAAAAAACAAATGCACTTAATGATTTGAAGTTTGAATCATTCAGATTCAGACTTCCATTAAGTGCAAACAAATAAGGCATAAGTTATTATTTTAAAAGGGGATTGTAAAAGATACACTGACACGAGCCTCGCTTGAGGTCACGTGAAGCAGCAAAGTGCTTCTGCGCCTTGCTTTTGCACTTGCACGCTTTAAGCACAGTTTTGATTTCACTGGATGTTATACCTATAATAGAAACTTATGAAATCATGAGAATTATATTCACACGTATATTTATGTATGTCTAATATTCCGAAGTCCTTGATAAATTAAGTAGGTATTTCTTATAACCGAAGTTATC
>NW_025845964.1:0-1713 GCF_002878395.1 Capsicum annuum | reverse complement strand
TGACACACATAGATGACCCTAATAATGCAAAAAACTATCTCCCCCTTGGGAGAAAACCTCTACCTTCTGATATCTGACTAAAATTTCCAACTTTTCTAAACTGCTATCTCTATCCTTCTTTTCCTTTACTTAGGAAACTAGAGATGATTTTGAACTATTCTGAACCCATACACTACCTTCTACTGAATTGACTAAGAGGACACCTAGTCAGGAAAGTTGATGAGCTTCCTAAACTAACTTCTTCTTACAGTCCTCAACATGAGCAAAAATACCCATACATAGTCTACTGAGAGCATTAACCACTTTATTAGCCTTGCTTGGGTGATACAAAATTCTCATATCATAGCCTTTCAACAACTCCAAGCACCTTCTCAGATGGAGGTTTAAGTCTATCTAAGAAAACATATAATGAAGGCTTTTGTAATCTGTGAACACATTTATATGTCACCCATACAGGCAGTGCCTTCAAAATTTTAAGGCAAACACTAATACTGCTAACTCGAGATCATGAGTCGAATAATTCTTCTCATGGGGTTTAAGCTGTCAGGAGGCGTAGGCTATGACCTTACCATGCTACATGAGAACAGAACCTAAAACTACTCTGGAAGCATTACAGTATACCAGAAACCCATCTGAACTATTTGGAAGATTCAAAATTAAAGTTGAGGTGAGTCGAGTCTTCAAATCCTAAAAAGTCTTCTCAAATTGAATCTAACCACTAAAATTTGACTTTATTCAGAGTCAATATGGACATGAGGGATGCAATAGATAAAAATACCTCAAAAAACCTATAGTAATAACTAGCCAAACCTAAGAAACTACTAATATCTAATAGAGAAATGGGTCTGGGCCAATTTCTCACAGCTTTGATCTTTTAGGGATCACCTCAAATGCCATCACCGAAAACAATATGGCCAAGGAATGCTACTAACCTTTACCAAAATTCACACTTACTGAATTTAGAGAATAACTGATGATTTTTGAGAGTCTAAAATACTATTCTGAGATGGTTTGCATAATCATACTCACTGCAGGAGTAAACCAGGATGTCATCTATGATAACTATAATGAATATGTCTAAGTACTACTTGAACACATAGTTTATCAAGTCCATGAAATCTACTGGGGCATTGGTAAGACCAAAGGACATGACTAAGAATTAGAAGTGACCATATCGAGTTCTAAAAACTAATTTTAGGATGTCACATTCTCTGACTCTAAGATGATGATAGCCTGATCTGAGGTCTATCTTAGAGAAGTAACTGGATCCCTGAAGTTTGTTAAACACGTCATCGATTATGGGAAAGGGATTTTTGTTCTTGACTATGACCTTATTGAGCTAATAGTAGTCTATGTACATTCTGATAGAACCGTCTTTCTTACACATGAATAAAACTGGCATAACCCACTGGGTTTGATGAATCCCTTGTATAAGAGATCCTTCAACTTTTATTTTAATTCTCTGCGTTCTGCAGGTGACATTCGGTATGGTGAAATATCTATGGGCTAAGTATCTGGGAGAACATCAATTTCAAAATCAATTTCCCTTATAGAAGGAATTTTCGGAAGATTATGGGGAAACACTTCTGGGAATTCACATGCTACTAAGACTGATTTAAGAGTAGAGGTTTCTGAACTGGAATCCTGGACTCGCACAAGGTGATTAGCACATCCCTTAGATATAATTTTTCTCATCCGAAGGTAAGAAACAAG
>NW_025845963.1:548-1893 GCF_002878395.1 Capsicum annuum | reverse complement strand
TGACCTTAAACTTTGACAGTGCACAAATATGACCTTTAACTATTCAACACGGTACAAATATGACCTCCGATCCTACGTGGCAAAATGCGTGTTCAACACGCAAAATTGGGCGTGTCCAACTTAAAATCTAAGGGCATAATACATAAATATGACCTTAAACTTTGACAGTGCACAAATATGACCTTTAACTATTCAAAACTGCACAAAAATGACCTTTAAATAACTTTTCACTATTATTTTTTTATTATTTTTGGCTCAAAGATGAAATGAAATCTAATTTCTTTTGTCATTGCATAAAAAGAGCAATATTGAAGATTTATTAATTAGATGGGTCAGCCTTATACGAAAAAATCGCGCGGGTATGTATATATATTATAAAGAAGAGGGCGAATTTAAGTTATATAAGATATCTAAATATAATTTATTTAAATATTAAATTAAAGATGAAACGATACTACTAATAAAAAAATTATAGTTTTAATAAAACGTTATTAAATTAACGTTATTAAGGATAGTAGTAGTAGTATATTAAATTAACGTTATTACAATGTTATTAAATTAACGCTATTAAAATATTATTACATTAATGCAGGGGCGGGCCTACGTGGTTGCCATGGGGTTCACCCGAACCCCCTCGGTAAAAAAGTTACGTTATATATATAAAGTATAAAATCTATATTTATGTATGTATATTAATGTTGAACCACGTGAAACAAGGCGCTTAGATAACCCAGTGGTGTTATTTGCTATTCTTGGGCGCTTCCTTCAGCCTACTGCGCGATAATTAAAAAAAACTAGGTGTTGCTGCTATAGAAATAATAATAATAATAATAATAAAAAAAAATGATGCCTTTTTAACACAAAAAGCAAAATGTTGACAGTGCACAAATATGACCTTTAACTATTCAAAACTACACAAATATGACCTCCCTCCAAGTCAGCCCTTTTAACGATGTGGCAACGTGTGATTGGATTACCTTTCCACGTAGGCACGAGTGAAACTCACGCATGGGGTTGCAAAATTGGAGGTCATATTTGTTCAGGTTTTGAATAGTTAAAGGTCCTATTTGTGCACTATCAAAGTTTAAGGTCAAAGTTATAATTTAGTGTCAAGTTTAGGATCATATTTATGTATTAACTCTTTATACTATATTGATACACTTTTTAAAAAAGAGAAGGGGAATTCTATGCAAGCACATGCAGTTCCTATACCTAATTGATACTCTTTTATACCACATTAATACACTTTTATATTACATTGATACACTTGCAGTGTCCATATACTCAATTGATACTCTCTTATACTAGATTGATACATTTTTAGAATGCATGTAGAAACTATATA
>NW_025845963.1:0-448 GCF_002878395.1 Capsicum annuum | reverse complement strand
TTGAGTATATGGACACTGCAAGTGTCCATATACTCAATTGATACTCTCTTATACTAGATTGATACATTTTTAGAATGCATGTAGAAACTATATAGAGTCGTATAAAATATGTATCTAAATAATAATTGTAGTTAAAAATTATATAAAAATGTTATAATTATTATATAGAATATGTGTATATATAGAAACTGTATCATTATTAAATATAGATATATATCTTTAACAATTGTATTATATTAAAGGTATATGATATTGTATTTTATTGTATAAATAAGTAAAACTAAACAAAACAAATAGTATGTTATTTTAATGATGTTGGTGAATGCAAAATAATTTGAAAAAGAAAAAGAAATTACTCAATTGCTTAAAAAAAAAAAAAGTAGAATCTTTAAAAAAGAAAAATACTAAACTTATTACAATTCTTTTTGAGTGCTGGTTGATAGATCCA
>NW_025845962.1:0-1219 GCF_002878395.1 Capsicum annuum | reverse complement strand
GTAATGTCTGAAAGAAACCTCTAAGACTGACTGACTAAGAGTTGATGGGACAAGCCCCCAACTAACTCTACTAACTATTGCAATAAAGACATAAAATAAGATAGTCTATCCTCGAGTGATAAGGACTCATCACTGCTACTGTACTGCTAAGAATCTAGGAGACTAGGTACAATTCGAGAACTGAGCGTTAGCACCTATTATACGAGACATCATAGCGCAAAAGAAAGGTATGTGATTAGTACTTTGAATGTACTGGTATGCTAAATGAGGTAGGCTAACATACAAAGTTTCATGAATAGGAGTAATTATCTATCTGAACATACATGTAAAGCATGGAATACTGAATAGAGAACATGAAATCTGTAGGTACTGATCATGTATAAAAGTTTATAAAATACTAAAAATACATAAAAATATGTAAACACTGAGGATGCATGACCAAGCATATAACATGAACTAAGTAAAATCTGTAAACTAAAATATTGGAATAACTAAAATCTGTACGCTTTGGTCAAGCAATACTAAAACTGCAGAACTGAACTAGAACTGTGATTGAGACTATATCTGATACTGTGGGAGGTATCATCTAACAGAGACCGAAGCTATTAGAAATTGGCCTAAACCTATTTCTCTGACTGATATCTAAAGTTTTTTGGGTTTAGTTGGCTATTACCATCATTTTATTGAGGGTTTCTCCTCTATGGCGTCTCCTATGGCTCGGTTGACCCAAAAGAAAGTGAAGTTCTTATGGTCCGAATCTTGTGAGAAGAGTTTTCAGGAGTTGAAGACTCCACTTACTTCAGCCCCTGTTTTGACTTTGCTTGATGGTATTGATGGTTTTGTGGTGTATTGTGATACTTTAAGAGTTGGGTTGGGTTGCGTATTGATGCAGAAGGGTAAGGTGATAGCTTATGCTTCTAGACAGTTGAAACCCCATGAGAAAAATTACCCCACCCATGACCTTGAGTTGGCTGCTGTTGTGTTTGCTTTGAAAATCTGGAGACACTATTTGTATGGTGTCCATGTTGATGTTTTCACTAATCATAAGATTCTGCAGTATGTGTATACCCAGAGAGAATTGAATCTTAGGCAGAGACGATGGTTAGAATTGTTAAAGGACTATTATATGAGTGTGCTGTACCATCCGGGCAAGGCCAATGTTGTGGAGGATACCCTAAGTAGAGTGTCCATGGGTAGTGTTTCGCATGTGGTAGAAGGT
>NW_025845961.1:0-1487 GCF_002878395.1 Capsicum annuum | reverse complement strand
TTGATAGAGAGATAGAGTTCGGGATTGATCTTCTTCCCGATACTCAGCCCATTTCAATTCCTCCTTATCGTATGGCCCTTGCAGAACTTAAGGACTTGAAAGAGCAACTCAAAGATCTACTAGATAAGGGTTTCATAAGGCCCAGTATTTCTCCTTGGGGTGCTCCTATGTTTTTTGTGAGAAAGAAAGATGCCTCTTTGCGTATGTGCATTGATTGCCGCCAACTGAATAAATTCACCATCAAAAATAAGTACCACCTTTCGAGAATAGATGATTTGCTTGACCAATTGCAAGGTGCAAGTTATTTCTCAAAGATAGACCTTCGTTCTAGCTATCATCAACTCAAAGTTAGGGAGTGTGACATCCCGAAAACCGCTTTACGAACTCGTTATGGCCATTTTGAGTTTCTTGTTATGTCTTTTGGGTTAACTAATCCTCTAGCAGCTTTCATGGACCTCATGAATCGAGTGTTCAGACCACATCTGGATATGTTTGTCATAGTGTTCATCGATGATATACTGGTGTACTCCCGTAGTGAGGTTGAATATTCTGATTATCTCCGAACTGTCTTGCAAACCCTTAGAGATCACAAGTTGTTTGCCAAGTTCAGTAAGTGTGAGTTTTGGCTAAGGTCAGTTGCTTTTCTGGGTCATATCATTTCTTTCGACGGTATTAGAGTTGATCCCCAAAAGATCGAAGCTGTTAGAAATTAGCCTAGCCCTATTTCTCTGATTGATATCTAAAGTTTCTTGGGTTTAGCTAGCTATTACCATCGTTTTGTTGAGGGTTTCTCCTCTATATCATCTCCTATAACTCAGTTGACCCAAAAGAAAGTGAAGTTCTTGTGGTCTGAATCTTGTGAGAAGAGTTTTCAGGAGTTAAAGACTCGACTCACTTTAGCCCCTATTTTAACTTTGCCTGATGGTGTTGATGGTTTTATGGTGTACTGTGATGCTTCAAGAGTTGGGTTGGGTTGCGTATTGATGCAGAAGGGTAAGGTGATAGCTTATGCTTCTAGACAGTTGAAACTCCAAAGAAAAATTACCCCACCCATGACCTTGAGTTGGCTGCTGTTGTGTTTGCTTTGAAAATCAAGAAACACTATTTGTATGGTGTCCATGTTGATGTTTTCACTGATCATAAGAGTCTGCAGTATGTGTTTACCCAGAGAGAATTAAATCTTAGGCAGAGACGATGGTTAGAATTGTTAAAGGACTATGATATGAGTGTGCTGTACCATCCGGGCAAGGCCAATGTTGCGGCGGATGCCCTAAGTAGAGTGTCCATGGATAGTGTTTTGCATGTGCTAAAAGGTAAGAAAGAGTTGGCTCGTGATGTACATCGTTTGGCTAGATTGGGGGTTAGGTTGTTTAACTCTGCTGTAGGTAGTATAGGGGTTCAGAGTAGTTCCGAATCCTCCTTGGTTTCGGAAATGAAGGAAAAGCAATACTTAGATACTAGTTTGGTTAGACTGAAGGAGTTAGTCA
>NW_025845960.1:979-1432 GCF_002878395.1 Capsicum annuum | reverse complement strand
AGGGTTTCATAAGGCCCAGTGTTTCTCCTTGGGGTGCTCCTTTGTTGTTTGTGAGAAAGAAAGATGGCTCTTTGCGTATGTGCATTGATTATCGCCAACTGAATAAAGTCACTGTAAAAAATAAGTACCCCCTTCCGAGAATAGATGATTTGTTTGACCAATTGCAAGGTGTAGGTTATTTCTCAACGATAGACCTTTGTTCCAGCTATCATCAACTCAAAGTTAGGGAGTGTGACATCCCGAAAACCGCTTTCCGAACTCGTTATGGCCATTTTAAGTTTTTTGTTATGTCTTTCGGGTTAACTAATGCCCCTGAAGCTTTCATGGACCTCATGAATCGAGTGTTCAGACCATATCTAGATATGTTTGTCATAGTGTTCATTGATGATATACTGGTGTACTCCCGTAGTGAGGATGAACATTCTGATCATCTCTGAACTATTTTGCAAACCC
>NW_025845960.1:0-879 GCF_002878395.1 Capsicum annuum | reverse complement strand
GTTCAGACCATATCTAGATATGTTTGTCATAGTGTTCATTGATGATATACTGGTGTACTCCCGTAGTGAGGATGAACATTCTGATCATCTCTGAACTATCTTGCAAACCCTTAGAGATCACAACTTGTTTGCCAAGTTCAGTAAGTGTGAGTTTTGGCTAAGGTCAGTTGCTTTTTTGGGTCATATCATTTCTTTCGAGGGTATTAGAGTTGATCCCCAAAAGACCAAAGCTGTTAGAAATTGGCCTAGACCTATTTCTTTGATTGATATCCGAAGTTTCTTGGGTTTAGCTGGCTATTACCGCTGTTTTGTTGAGGGTTTCTCCTCTATAGCGTCTCCTATGACTCGATTGACCCAAAAGAAAGTGAAGTTCTTGTGGTCCAAATTTTGTGAGAAGATTTTTCAGAAGTTGAAGACTTGACTCACTTCAGCCCCTGTTTTGACTTTGCCTGATGGTGTTGATGGTTTTGTGGTGTACTGTAATGCTTCGAGAGTTGGGTTGGGTTGCGTATTGATATAGAAGGGTAATGTGATAGCAACCTTGAGTTGGCTGCTGTTGTGTTTACTTTCAAAATCTAGAGACACTATTTGTATGGTGTCTATGCTGATGTTTTCACTGATCGTAAGAGTCTGCAGTATGTGTTTACCCAGAGAGAATTGAATCTTAGGTAGAGACGATGGTTAGAATTGTTAAAGGACTATGATATGAGTGTGTTGTACCATCCGAGCAAGGTCAATGTTGTGGCGGATGCCCTAAGTAGAGTGTCCATGGGTAGTGTTTTGCATGTGGTAAAAGGTAAGAAAGAGTTGGCTTGTGATGTACATCGTTTGGCTAGATTGGGGGTTAGGTTGTTTGACTTTGCTGAAGGTAGTATAGGG
>NW_025845959.1:0-1631 GCF_002878395.1 Capsicum annuum | reverse complement strand
GCTAAGAATTTTGTAAGGACCAACATAACGGAGAATAAGCTTCCCCTTCTTTTCGAATCTCTTCACCCCTCTCATGGGTGAAATTTTCAAATACACTAGGTGACCAACTTCAAACTCAAGGTTTCTCCTTCTAACATCTGCATATGACTTCTGACGACTCTGTACAGTTTTCAACCTTTACCTAATCAACTTAACTTTTTCCATAGCCTCAAATACCGAATCAGGACCACTCACAGCTGCTTTACCCATCTCGAACCAACTTATGGGTAATCTACACTTCCTCCCATATAAGGCTTCAAACGGAGCCATGCCAATACTAGAGTACAAACTGTTATTGTACGCAAACTCTATCAACGATAAGTGATCATCCCAACTTCCATTAAAGTCAAGTGCAAAAGCTCTCAACATATCGTCTAAGGTCTGGATGGTCCGCTCAGCCTGACCATCGGTCTACGGATGAAAAGCAGAACTCAAAAGCACTTGGGTACCAAGACCCTTCTGAAAAGCTTTCCAAAATTGTGAAGTGAATTAAGTACCCCTATCCGAAATGATAGACAAGGGAACTCCATGCAGTCTGACTAGCTCTCGGATATACAATCTAGCGTAATCCTCAGTAGTATATGAAGTATGAACAGGCAAGAAATGAGCAGACTTAGTCAACCTATCAACCACAACCCAAATGGAATCATGATGGCGTCGAGAAGGAGGTAAACCAATCATGAAGTCCATATTTATTTCTTCCCACTTCCAGGAGGGAATAATAAACTCTTGCATCATACCACTAGGTCTTTGGTGTTCAACCTTAACCTGTTGGCATGTTGCACAGTTAGCAACAAACGCTGCTATATCTTTCTTCATGCCACTCCACCAATAGATTTCCCACAAGTCTCGGTACATCTTGCTGGCACCAGGATGAATAGAATATCGCGCCCCGTGTGCTTCAGCCATAATTCTCTATCTTAGATCATCAACATTCGGGACACACAATCTACCCTGCAATCTCAACACACCATCTCCCCCTTGGGAGAAAAACTCTACTTCATGGTCCTTGCCTGGCTCCTTTAGTCTGACCAAACTAGCGTCTAAGTATTGTTTTTCCTTCACTTTGGAAACCAAAGAGGATTCGAAACTACTCTGAACCCCTATACTACCTTCAGCAGAGTCAAACAACCTAGCCCCCAATCTAGCCAAACGATGTACATCACGAGCCAAATCTTTCTTACCTTCTACCACATTCAAAACACTACCCATGGACACTCTACTTAGGGTATCTGCCACAACATTGGCCTTGCTCGAATGGTACAGCACACTCATATCATAGTCCTTTAAAGATTCTAACCATCGCCTCTACCTAAGATTCAATTCTCTCTGGTTAAACACATACTGCAGACTCTTATGATCAGTGAAAACATCAATATGGACACCATACAAATAGTGTCTCCAGATTTTCAAAGCAAACACAACAACAGCCAACTCAAGGTCATGGGTGGGGTAATTTTTCTCATGGGGTTTCAACTGTCTAGAAGCATAAGCTATCACCTTACCTTTTTGCATCAATAAGCAACCCAACCCAACTCTTGAATAATCATAGTACACCACAAAACCATCAACACCATCAGGCAAAGTTAAAA
>NW_025845958.1:1223-1440 GCF_002878395.1 Capsicum annuum | reverse complement strand
CCTCCAGGAATAGAAGGACTCTCCCAATGTTGTTACTGGTATGCTTCATATATTTCAGTTTGATGTGTATGCTTTTTTGGATCCTGGATCCAGTTTCTCATATGTTACACCTTTGATTGCTGTGAATTTTGAAATGAGTCCTGGATTATTCCTGAGCCTATCCTAGTTTTTACCCCAGTGGGTTATTCGATTGTTGCCCAGAAAGTGTATAAAAAGT
>NW_025845958.1:0-1123 GCF_002878395.1 Capsicum annuum | reverse complement strand
TTATGCCTCTATTGATTGTTGGACCCGAGTGGTCAAGTTTTAGTTTTTGGGTGCATCCGTGTTTGAGTGGTCTGGGAATTCTATGTCACCCAAGAGTCATTTTATCTCTTACCTCAAAGATAGAAAGCTTATTTCCTAGGGGTGTAGTTACCATTTGGTTAGAGTCAAAGACACTAAGTCTGAGACTCCAACTCTCCAGTCTGTTAACGTGGTCAATGATTTTTCTAATGTCTTTCGGGATGATCTCCCAGGGATACCTCCTGATAGAGAGATAGAGTTCGGGATTGATGTTCTTCCCGATACTCAGCCTATTTCTATTCCTCCTTACCGTATGGCCCCTGTAGAACTTAAGAAGTTAAAAGAGCAACTCAAATATCTACTAGATAAGGGTTTCATAAGGCCCAGCGTTTCTCCTTGGGGTGCTCCGGTGTTGTTTGTGAGAAAGAAAGATGGCTTTTTGCGTATGTGCATTGATTACCTCCAACTGAATAAAGTCACAGTCAAAAATAAGTACCCTCTTTCGAGAATAGATGATTTGTTTGACCAATTCCAAGGTGCAAGTTATTTCTCAAAGATAGACCTTCGTTCTGGCTATCATCAACTCAACGTTAAGGAGTGTGACATTCCAAAAATCATTTTCCGAACTCGTTATGGCCATTTTGAGTTTCTTGTTATATCTTTTGGGTTAACTAATGCCCCCGCAGCTTTCATGGACCTCATGAATCAAGTGTTCAGATCATATCTGGATATGTTTTTCATAGTGTTCATCGATGATATACTAGTGTACTCCCATAGTGAGGATGAACATTCTGATCATCTCCGAACTGTCTTGCAAACCCTTAGAGATCACAAGCTGTTTGCCAAGTTCAGTAAGTGTGAGTTTTGGCTAAGGTCAGTATCTTTTCTAGGTCATATCATTTCTTCCGAGGGTATTAAAGTTGATTCCAAAAAGACCAAAGTTGTTAGAAATTAGCCTAGACCTATTTCTCCGACTGATATCTGAAGTTTCTTGGGTTTAGCTGGCTATTACCACCATTTTGTTGGGGGTTTCTCCTCTATAGCATCTCCTATGACTCAGTTGACCCAAAAGAAAGTAAAGTTCTTGTGGTCCGAATCTTGTGAG
>NW_025845957.1:639-1663 GCF_002878395.1 Capsicum annuum | reverse complement strand
TTAGCGAGTCTAAACAACTTTTTCTCCCCTTCTTTCCCCTGTAACCCTGCATAAAAGCTCTTAAAAGCGGCCGTCTTAGATGCCGTGACTGCTGACTTCGCCTCTTTCCTCGCTAGCTTGTACTCTTTTCTGTTTACCCGCTTCTCCTCTTCGTCCTTACTTTCCACCAACTTAGCATACGCCCCTTTCTTGGTCCCCACTTTCTTCTCCACCTCTTCATTCCACCACCAATCCCCCCGATGGTGCTCGGCCCTGCCTCTAGAAACACCCAACACCTCACTTGCATTCTCCCTGATGCACCTTGCCGCCCTGTCCCACATACTATCCACGTCCCCCCTACACTCCTACACCCCCATTCCCGCCAACCTCTCCCCTATCTCCCACGCATTCACGTGCGTCAGGCCGCCCCACTTAATTCTCGGTCTACACTCCTTAGTCCTCCTCTTTCTATTCTTCTTTATACCCAAATCCATAACCAAGAGCCTATGCTGGGTCGAAAGATTCTCACTCGGGATGACTTTACAGTCCTTACACAACGCCCTATCCCCTTTCCTAAGCAACAAAAAGTCAATCTGAGTCCTGGCTACCGCGCTTCGAAAGGTGATCAGGTGGTCGTCCTTCTTCAGGAAGCCCGAGTTCACCACCGCCAGCCCAAAGGCCCTCGCAAACTCCAGTAGGGTCGCCCCCTCTTCATTTCTCTCCCCAAAACCAAAACCACCATGCACGTCACCAAAGCCTCCCGGTAGCACCCCGATGTGCCCGTTGAAATCCCCTGCTACAATGATCTTCTCCGAACTAGGCACGCCTCTCACCACCTCATCCAAAGCCTCCCAAAACCACATCTTCTTCTCCCCCTCCGATCCCACTTGCGGCGCATAAGCATTACACACGTTCAGGGTACACCCCCGAATGACCAACTTAATAGTCATCAACCTATCGTTGATCCTCTTCACCTCCACTACCTGACCTCTAAGCTCTTCATCTACTAAGATGCCAACTCCATTCCTACGCCTGTCGCTCCCAG
>NW_025845957.1:0-539 GCF_002878395.1 Capsicum annuum | reverse complement strand
TGGAGGTGAAGAGGATCAACGATAGGTTGATGACTATTAAGTTGGTCCTCTTCACCTCCACTACCTGACCTCTAAGCTCTTCATCTACTAAGATGCCAACTCCATTCCTACGCCTGTCGCTCCCAGAGTACCACAGCTTGTAACCATCCACATCCCTAGCCTTAGACCCTACCCACTTGGTTCCTTGGACACACGAAATGTTGATCCTCCTCTTCCTAAGAATCTTCACAAGCTCTATGGACTTACCCTGAAGGGTCCCTATATTCCAAGACCCAACCCTTAGCCTACCGTCACGCCCTCCCCTACCCCCCCTCCCGCGGCCAAACCTTGGCCTCCCTCCCACTTCCGCCCTCTCCTCATCCCCCGCCCCCACCACGGCCCCACTCCCCAACCCCCTCGGACATGATCCTATCCACCCATTACCGCCCACAGCCACAACTACACGAAAGTATAGGAAAATATACAGATATACACGGTGGTAGTATCAAAGCAGCAGCAAGGAAATACAAGGCTCACACAAATTCAAAGGAATACTCCCT
>NW_025845956.1:0-2024 GCF_002878395.1 Capsicum annuum | reverse complement strand
TATTTTATTTATGATTTATATATTATTATTTTATTTTTACTCATTTTATTTAAATAAATTGTAAAAAATCATTGACGATGATCCGAAGAATATATACTTTTTATTTTTTATTATTAATAATAACAAATGACAGATGAATCACGTTACAAAAATAAATGATATTTTGACAACACTTGTAAATGTTTCTAGAATATTTAATTTTAAATAAATAATTTATAAAAAGTGACATATTTGTTATCATGTAGTTTACATATATGAAGAAGGAGATGAGCCTTCTAGTATACCTTCAGAGTTACAAGACAGACAAGACAGATCCTCTACTAGTATGAAGATATTGCATAGTAAAATTAGGGATGAAATCATTGAGAATTTTGTGATGTATGAAGGACTAATTATTTTTGTCGTCAAATTTTTCATAAATAATGATTTAATTAATGAAATAATTTTTATGTTTATTTTTGTTTGATATTTTAAAGTGATATTTAAATTATTTAAGTAATATATCATTATTAATATTTTTAATCTATCTGTGCAAATAAATATGGATTCAAAATTTTAGAGTACATGCTTTTTAATTAAATAAAAATAAAATTTTAATTAAAAATATTATAATAAATATTTAAATAAATTTTATCTATAAATTAATTTTAGTAGTAAAAGTCTATTGATACATGTCCTTTTTGGTCATTTGGTTCAAAAAAGTACTTCCTCAAAAAGATTATCCAAACACAATCTATTTATCAAAAGTATTTTTCAAATGAATTTACCAAACACAAATTGCTTTTTTCGAAAGCACTTTTCTGAAAAGTTATTTTATAAAAGTGCTTCTTAAATAAGCAGTTTTGTAATAGCAATCCCAAACGGGCTATTAGCCTCCACTTCTTCACATCCATTTCTTGGCAAAATGACCTTCTGGATCCCTGTACTATGTCAGTTTTGTAAGTTGGACACTTCAACTTACATGTTTGTTATCTGGACCCTAGAACCCATCAAAAAATAATATTTTGCACCCTTTGACCGTTGACCTTGCCTATGTGGCAAGGTCATGGTGATTAGAACAAAGAGAGTGTAACCACTCGCCTGGGGGTGCGACTGGAGGTCAATTTTTGGCCAATTTTACATTAAAATAATTAAAAAATATTAAAATTTTAAAAATAAATAAAAAAGGGTCCTTTTTTTCCCTCCATCTTTATAAATTTAACAATATTTTTAAAAATTAAAAATAATTTAAAAAAAAATATTTTAAAAATTTAAAAATAAAAATAAAAAGGGTATTTTTTTCTCCATCTTTTTTAATTTAAAAATGTTTTTAAAAATTTAAAAATAATTGAAAGATATTTTTAAAAATTTAAAAATAATTTAAAAAAATTAAAATTAAAATATTTTTTCCCTCCCCACCCAGCTCGTCCCCACCCCCACACCCCATCCAGCCCCGTCGCACCCCACCCCCAGCCCCCACCTCACCCCAACACCCGTCCAGCCCTTCCTCACCCCCACCACAGCTTGTCCCCACCCCCCACACCCTACCCATCCCCATCCCACCCCCATACCCCCCATATCCCCATCCCCACCCCACCCCAGCCCCTTCCATCCCCCCACCGTACCTCACCCCAACACTCTTCCAACCTCCCCCCACACATGTTCACTTTTTTTTTTATTTTAATTTTTCCTCTCAATTCAATTCTTTTCATTTTTAATTAAAATTAAAAGGCAAAATGCTCTATTGGACCCCTGTACTATGTCAATTTTGTAAGTTGGACACTTCTACTTACATATTTGTCATCTAGACCTCTAAACCCACGAAAAAACTACATTTTAAAAACTTTTTTGGAGAGTGTAACACATTCTCCTATGTCAGCTGCCAAATCAGCTGCCACGTGTGCCATGTCATCTGCCACGCGTGCCACAACATTTAAAAAAAATAGAAAAAGTATTACATTAAATTTCAAGTCATTTTTAAAATTCTACATAACAAATTAAATATTAAAATTAATTTAATTAAATAAGAAAAATTTATAAATTTT
>NW_025845955.1:0-1961 GCF_002878395.1 Capsicum annuum | reverse complement strand
CTTTCTGATATTTAGGCTTTTGAGCCCTTGATTTGAAGGTAACATGTATTTTTGTTTCATACAAAGAAAAATTTTTAATTTAAAAATACGGTGATTGATTTGTGGCATTTGGCTATTGAGGCGACCATTCTTGCACTTGTCATGCTTAGCTCCATTGCAAATCATTGATAGGTATTGTTGACTTGTTATACTACTGACCCCAAATTTTGGCTATTAAAAGTATTTGACTCAAATCGCATTTCCATTGCATGATGCATCTGCATTTAAATTCTAATACACCTTTTATATTCGTATGAGTTCAAAAACTGCCAGATAACAAGCATTCTTGAGTATCTTACTTTATTTTGAAATATGTTAACTTTATGTATCAGCCCTTTGTCTTTCTTTGTGCAATTGAGGAAGTTGGTAGCAAGTTTTGAAGTTCTTTCTCACTTGTCTGGGCATAAATTTGACTCAAAATTAAGAGAAAAAATGACGATAATGATTTTTCATTTGACAACAAAGACACAAAAAATATATATAGAAAGAAAAAAAAAGACAATAGGCATCCCTTTTTCAAAGATGTCAGAAAGAGAAACTTATTTGGGTATGATAGCCAGTTCGATTGATTATGATATGCATCTTTAATTAAACAACCTGATCTACCTATCCCAATTATTTATCAACTTTTACAACTTATTGAATTTAAAGTCGAGCTGCTCTTGAACTTGTTGCCTCTAGATTACAAACAATCTTTGGTCAATGGAGGCTCAATGGGTTTTCGCTAGCGAGCCTCTCTCATTTTCATTTTCTCTCAACTCACTGTCGTCTTATGGCGTCTATGAGGTTTTTTACCAATAAGACTCTCTTTTTTATTTCGCTCGTCTCACTATCGCCTTATAGTGCCCGTGAGGGTTTTCTCCAATAAGACTTTCATTTTTATTTTCCTCATAACTCGCTATTGTCTTATGGTGCCCAGGAAGGTTTTCAGCAATAATACTCTTTTATTTTGATTTCTCTCACCTTACTATCGCCTTATGGTGCCCAAGAAGGTTTTCACCAATAAGACTCTCTCATTTTTATTTTTCTCACTTTTTTTCTGCTGGTGAACAAAAGTGGTTCCCAAATTATGAAACATCATATACCCTTAACATGCTTAGCCTTGACATTTCCAAAGATTGATCTGAAGGTCTTTCTTTGATTATAACTTGTCTTTTGGATAGGGTTAGAGAAAGGGCGACATAAGGCTCAAAATATATAACATAGGGTGAGACTTAAAACTTTTGAAATTGACTCATAAAGAAAATAACTTTTGCCCCAGTTTTATTTCATACTGGGTAATTTGAATTTTTTACTTGTTTGGACAGAACCTTAGGCTTCCTACATATCTAGTCATAGCAAGAATCAGGTCTAATGTGGTTCATACAGCTTGTTCTTTTGCTTGATTTTTTCTTTTTTTACTACATTTTTTATTTTCTTTTTCTTCAACTTTTCTCTTTTTGAGATTTTTTTTACTCTATTTCTCATTCTTGACACTTTTCTTTTCTTTTTTTTTTCTTTGACTTTTTTCAGACTCTTTTGATTCCAAAAAATGGGCACAAAAGAAAATAAAACTAAAGCTCAAAAGGGATAACAAAGAATGACACAACATTTGGATAGCATAATGAAATGCCTTTGTCATACCATTCCTTAAAAATGCAAGTCCATAACAAGCAATCTGATAGTGAAACATGAGATCATACACATCTTTGTCAACATTATCATTCACTAAGAATGTGCAAGTGTGTCACTTCTTTCATGTTTATGAACCATACAGGCCTACTTGTGTTGTACTTTCCTCACAATAGATGACTCAAGTTTTTTTTAGCTAACTTCATTTTGCTTTTCCTAACAGTAGAAACTATATATCCTCTAATTGATCTCATTTAAAATACTCGAGATAGACCTTCTCATTGAAGACCCAATCTATCGAAGTGAGGCTG
>NW_025845954.1:0-1790 GCF_002878395.1 Capsicum annuum | reverse complement strand
TTTTGGCAAAACTTCACGAACTACGCACACCTGATTCTCCTTTTTCGGGGGTGAGATACGTAGGCACCCTTCTTGGGTTCGGTGATCTTTTCTAAAAAAAAGGGTTTTGAAGAAAAATTATTGAAATCTAACATATTTGTTTCCTCTTGTTCAGTTAGTTTAAGGTGGTTGGTTTGTGGCTTCCTTCCTGGTCCTCCATATCACACCAAATCCAAGAAAAGTTTAGTTTTGTCCAACAAGGATATAGAGAGTGGCATCATGGATGAAATAAGGAGTCAGGAAATTGAGAGTTTAAAGAAAAAGAATTTGATACTGAGACAACAAATGATGGGAATGTACCGAGCTTGGCCCAGTGGACTGCCTCCACCTTCGTTCCCTACCTTTGACCCTGCAAATACCTTGAGTCTTCCACCAAAATCGTAAAGTCAGTTTTTGTCTTCTTATCCACAATGGCATGCACCTGTCCCTCAACATCGTCCTCGACCCCCACAAATTTACTAAGAAACCTCTAAATTCAAGTTTCATCCGAGGCCAGAGTTCGCAAAGGGGAGGAAGAAAAAGGATAATTTCACTCCTATTGGGGAGTCCTATGCTAGTTTATTCTAGAGATTGAGATAGCAGAGCATGATCACTTCTCTCCTTGGGTATACTCCTAACCCGCATTCAAGAAATTTTGATCCTAATGTGCGATGTGCATATCATTCTGATGTTCAGGGTCACACTATTGAAGATTGTCGGACTTTGAAAAGAGAAATTAAAAAGATGATTCAAGATAAATCAATCATGGTACAGAACATTGACAGTGAGGAAAGTTCTAGTCATGCAGATATGCAAACCAGTGGCTAAGATGTCAGGTTGAGCAATTGAGAGGTCACCTCTCTCCTTACTAGGAAGAGGTCTGGTAGCTTGCTTTGTTTTTTTTTTTTTTTGAATTATTCCAGGGTTGTAGTTCGGGATCTATCTTGTTTTGTCCTTTTGTTGTTTATGTCCAAACCCTTCATTCTTTTGTTTTAACTAAATGAAGTGTCCCATTTTTCTTTTTGATTTAAATATGTGTTGTTTGTTTGTTTTCTTTTCATAGTACATTTTATATTAACTCTAGTGATATGACATGCTAGTGAAATTTTCAGTCAGATCTTAAAATTCAATTTAAGCATGAACATTGAATTACAGGGTTAAAGTTAGAAAAAGAGAGCATCTGAGAAAATAGATAGAGTGCTGGGTCATTTGGTGATCAAGTTGAAGCCTTCTTTGAAAATTAAGGCCATTATTTTGAGAATCGTGAGAATAACTTGGTTATCAATTGAAAGACATATCTCAATTAGGTTAAGCAGTGAATGTGCAATCCTATGTCAAAAGGAATAGAAAGAAAATCAGCTCCACGAGGTCATGAGTCCTTTAGCATAAGGAATGTACAATGAAAGTGAAGTTGTATGTTTGACAAGGGTAGAAGAAGAATTGGCACACATGCTCAGTTAAAGTTAGTATTGTGAATGTGTCACAAATGATCTTTATAATTTATTTCATATTGCATGATATGTACTAACATTTTCAAGGATTGATATCACGGAGGCATTTCATTCTGCTATCCAAACATTGTATGATCATTTGTTTACCCCATTTGAGCTTTATTCCTATTTTCTCTCATACGCTTCTTTTGGAATCAAGATAGAGTCAGCAAAACTCAAAAGAAAAGTGTCAAGCAAAGCAATAGAGTCAGAAAATTTTCAAAAAAAAAGAGAGAAAAAAAATAAAGAAAATATGTCCAAAAGGAAAGAAAAGAGAAGAGT
>NW_025845953.1:0-1400 GCF_002878395.1 Capsicum annuum | reverse complement strand
AAAATAAAAATAAAGATAAAGAGAAGAAAGTAAAGACAATGAAAGTCCCCATTTGAAACAAAAAATGAAAAATTTATCTAAAATGACAATCAACTCTAATGATTATGCCATGCATTTGGATTAAGCTGCCTGATCTTTTCATCCAAACCTTCTACCAATTGTTGTTGAGGTAATGACCCTGAAATTGAGTTACTTTCTTGGGTCAATTGCATTCAGAGACCTCATTCGGTTAGTGGCACCTTGAAAGGTTTTCGCCAACAAGTCTTTCTTATTTTATTTTCCTCAGCTCATCATTGCCTTATGATGTCTATAAGGGGTTTTCATTAATGAGACTCTGATTTTCATTTGTCTCAACTCACTGTCGCCTTATAGTGCCCATGAGGGTTTTCACCGATAAGATTCTCTCATTTTTATTTCTCTCAACTCACCATTCATCTCACGGTGCCCGTGAGGGTTTTCACCAATAAGACTCTCTCATTTTTACTTCTCTCCTGATTTTTTATGTTGAGGAAGACAAGTAGTTCCTAAAATACGTCATCACATCCATTGCATGCTTAGCCCTAACATTCTCAAAGATTGATTTGAAGGTCTTTCTTTAGTTATAACTTGGCTTTTGGATAGGGTTAGAAAAAAAGGATGGCGTGAGGCCCAAATGACACTTGAAGTGGGTTAGGACTTATAACTTTTGGAATCAACTCAAACAATGAGGATTAACTCATGCCCCAATTTCTTTTGACTGGGTGATTCTAAATTGTTTATTTGGTTTGACCGAGCCCTTAGTAGGGCAGCCTACATATCTCACCCCCGAGAGAGGAGAATCAGGTCATGCGTAGTTCTGGCAGCTTGTTCTTTCACTTGATTCTAATTTTTTTTTCTTTTGTTGACTCTTTTCTCTTTGGATTTTTCTGACTCTATTTATCTTGACACTTTTTTCTTTTTGGACATATTTTTTTTCTTCTCTCTTTTATTTTTGAACTTTTTCTGAATCTATTGTTTTGCTCGACACTTTTCTTTTGAGTTTTGCTGACTATATTGATTCCAAAAGAGGGGTATGAAATAAAATAAGATTGAAGCTCAAATGGGGTAAACGAAGGATGACACGATGTTTGGATAGTAGAATGAAATGCCTTCGTCATATCAATCCTTGAAAATGCAAGCACATATCATATAATATGAAAGTGAGAGATGAAGATTATTTGTAACATCTTTTTAAGGAGATTGAGTCTGTGCGTCACTATTTCTTCTACAAACTTTACCTTTGTTGTACATTCCTCACATCGAATGAGTATGACTCATGCTTTCGTGGAGCTGTTTATCTTCTTGTTTCTCTTGATATAGGGATCACACGTCAACTATTTGACCTAATTGGGACTTGACTTTCGATCGATGACCAAGTTGTT
>NW_025845952.1:0-2091 GCF_002878395.1 Capsicum annuum | reverse complement strand
AGTTTTTGAGTTGATTTTTATCTTTTCTACACCTTTAGGTGTAATATGCGAATCTGCAGAATTAATAGTATGCAAAGATGTCGCTCGATTCCTAGCTGGATCATACTGAGGTTCTATAGGAGAAATATGATGAATAGAAGAAAGTCTTCGTGGTATTGAGAAAGAATTTCTATAGACTGGGGGATTACTATCAAATTGTAGACAAATTTGTCCATCTGGATTTTGAGTTACTTGTGTTAACTCTGAATTAGTCACATCGTCCGCCAATTGTTTTGGGGAAGTGACTGAATTTAAAATCCAAGTTTGGGGGAAATCAATTTCATCCCATCTAATAGGTCTTCGGGTAGTAACTCTAGATTTTATAAAATTAGTTTCAATAAGCATAGTGCAATCAGAATTATCATCAATTAACTTACATCGAGGATTTAGAGTTGATAATAAACGATAGTATATGCGGTAAGATAATCCTATTAGTTCAGATCCAGGGGCATAATCATATCCATGAATTTTCACATTTAAGGTTAAAGCATAAAGAATATTGACATTAGTTAGAGATAATTGTAAATTTGGCTAAGTATTAAAATATACAGGACCATAAGCAAGAGTAGATTCAATAGATCCCATTAAGGATTTTTGAAAATTTAGATTTCTATAATAATAATAATAATAATAATAATAATAATAATAATAATAATAATAATACTTAGATTAAAAATTCTCACGTTTAAACATTCAACCTCTTAATATTTCTGATGATTTTGTACAAAATCTTGAGTCTAATTTTGCTGATAATATTGATTCTGCTGAAAATCCTGGCGATATAATCTCTTCCGAGCTTAATAAGCTAAAAGGTATGATTAAAAAACAATCGGGAAAGAAATGCGCTGATATTCCCCGTATGTCTACTACATATTATCCACGCCCAACTCCTCAAGATGTTCTGATAGAGGAAAGGGAATGGAATCAGACAAATACTTCTTATAGTGGAGAAGCCATTTATGAATGGAATATCGACGGATTATCTGACCGACAAATCTCTATTCTTATTCATCGAATGTCCATGTATGTTACTATTGCCACAGCCACTACTTCGCCAGAAAATAGGCCCAATCGTACTGAGCAAACAATTTGTAAAATGATTGTTGCGGGATTTACCGACCAACTTTGAGGCTGGTGGGATAATTTCCTTGATGATAATAAATGCGAGGTTATTTTTAACGCCACCAATGATCAACCCGGAAAAGATAATCTAGGACAACCTCTTCGGGCAGGACGTTCGGATGCTGTCTATACCCTTATGCTTATGATTATTGAACATTTTGGAGGAAGATTTACCAATCAATATGAAAACATTAGAACTCTTCTTAATGGTTTAAAATGTAGACACTTAGGTGAATTTAGATGGTATAAAGACACCTTTCTTAGTAGGGTTATGGATTTACCCGAAAGTAAGTATGACCATTGGAAAGCTAAATTCATTGATGGCCTTCCACCTTTATTTGCTGAAAGAGTTAGAAAAACCCTTCGAGGATTTTATAGAGAAGTCCAGTATTCAGAAAAAACTTATGGTCAGCTTATTGTAGCTTGTACTCAAGAAGGCTTAGCCCTCTGTAACGAGTTGAAATTAGCTAGACAGATTAAGCTTGATAAACTCAAAGAAAAATTCCAATTAGGAGACTTTTGTGAGCAATTTGGTATGGATAAACCCTTCGTACGAAAACCCCAAAAATATTCTAAGTCTTCTAAACCCTATAGAAATAAACGTTCCAGGCATAGAAGCAAGGAAGAACGTGAAACTAGAAAATCCTTTCGTAAGTCTACTAGATTCACAAAAAATCGATCGAAAAGAGATTTAGCCAAAATTAAGTGCTATAAGTGTAACCAGTATGGTCATATAGCTCCAAACTGCAAATTACAAAAACTCAAGTCCTTAGGACTTTCTGAAGAAGTTCATGACCAAGTCTATAATTTATTATACTCCTCTGCTTCCGAATCTGATTCTACTTCTGAAAATGATTTTGAATTACCTAATTTTGATAGTGAGCTCGATCAGGTTAATAAATGTAATGACTGTGATAATGATGTTTGCAA
>NW_025845951.1:937-1719 GCF_002878395.1 Capsicum annuum | reverse complement strand
TAGCTTTCCAATGGTCATACTTACTTTCGGGTAAATCCATAACCCTACTAAGAAAGGTGTCTTTATACCATCTAAATTCTAGTAAATGTTTGCATTTTAAGCCACTCAGAAGAGTTCTAATGTTTTCATACTGATTGGTAAATCTTCCTCCAAAATGTTCAATAATTGTAAGCATAAAGGTATAGACAACATCTGATCATCCTGCCCGAAGTGGTCGACCTAGATTATCTTTTTCAGGTTTATCATTGGTGGCATTAAAAATAGCCTCGCATTTATCATCGTCTAGAAAATTATCCCACCAACCTCGAAACTGGCCAGTAAAGCCTGCAACAATCATTTTACAAATTGTTGGGTCAATACGATTAGCGGGATTCTCTGCTGAAGTAGTGGTTGTGGCAATAGTAGCATACATGGACATTCGATGGATAAGAATAGAGATTTGTCGATCTGATAATCCATCAATATTCCATTCATAAATAGCTACTCCACTACAAGAAGTATTTGTTTGATTCCAATCTCTATCCTCTATCAGAACATCTTGAGGAGTTGGACGTGGATAATATACAGTAGACATACGGGGAATATCAACGTATTTTTTTTGCGGTTGTTTTTAATCATACCTTTTAGCTTATTTAACTCGGAAGAGATTATATCTCCAGTGTTTTGAGTAGATTCGATATTATCAGCAAAATTAGATTCGAGTTTTTGCACAAAATCATCAGAAATATTAAGAGGTTGAATGTTTAAACGAGAGAACTTTTTATCTAAGAGTTTTTCTAATT
>NW_025845951.1:0-837 GCF_002878395.1 Capsicum annuum | reverse complement strand
GTCTAGGAAATTATCCCACCAGCCTCGAAGTTGGCCAGTAAATCCCGCAACAATCATTTTACAAATTGTTGGGTCAGTACGATTGGCCCGATTCTCTGCTGAAGCAGTGGCTGTGGCAATAGTAGCAAACATGGACATTCGATGGATAAGAATAAAGATTTGTCGATCTGATAATCCGTCAATATTCCATTCATAAATAGCTTCTCCACTATAAGAGGTATTTGTTTGATTCCAATCTCTTTCCTCTATTAGAACATCTTGAGGAGTTAGACGTGGATAATATGCAGTAGACATACGGGGAATATCAGCGTATTTTTTTCCCAGTTGTTTTTTAATCATACCTTTTAGCTTATTTAGCTCAGAAGAGATTATATCTCCAGTATTTTGAGTAGATTCGATATTATCAGCAAAATTAGATTCGAGTTTTTGCACAAAATCATCAGAAATATTAAGAGGTTGAATGTTTAAATGAGAGAATTTTTTATCTAAGAGTTTTTCTAATTGGTCTAATTGAGAAACCTTTTCAAATCCTACTATTTCAGGAGGTCTTTGGATACAAGGTTTAGATAAAATATATCCTTCTTCTTCTTTGTTTTCGGAAGTAGAAGGAATGTTAGAGGAATTTATCTGCGGGCTAAGTTTGTTAACTAACTCAATTAATTCGTCAAGTTTTTTATCAAGAGAGGAAATATGTTCTCCTAAAACCTTAACATAAAGACTGAAATAATTATTTTGGGCGATAAGGTTATTTACTTCAGAAACAGTAATTTTTCCAACATCTTCACTAACAAATTATTATTATTATTATTATTATTATTATTATTATTATTATTATTA
>NW_025845950.1:0-1326 GCF_002878395.1 Capsicum annuum | reverse complement strand
TTACAAATTTCAAAACACAAGTTCACCTTTCAAGAACTACATTAAATCATTTTTGTCCTCCAATGATGCTTATAACTTATTTGACTCCTATAATTACCTAAGACACTCATTAGATCATTTACTTAACTTCCACTTTATTTTATCCTTTATGTGGTTCTAAAATCTTATTGAGATCATTTACTTAACTTCCACTTCATTTTATCCATTATATGGTCCTAAAATTCTTTTAACTCTCAAAATTTTCAAAAGATTTTGCCAGAATTTCCTTTGTAAATAGGCCTATCGCAAACCTGTCAGCTAACCAGATTAGATATAAATACGCTTCATCGAGCGTTACAACAAATATATTACTCAACTGATAATACACGAGACTCCACTTGGCATTTCTTAAAAATTTTTACCTAGAGTATAAATTCACAACTAACTACTCCATATAGAAATAAGACACACCTCATATCCGCACTACCACATTAACTAGCAAGGTACTAAACATAAATTCATGCATAGGTTAAGTTAATCTACTAGATAAGTTCGATGTACTAGTACTACAATCCTAATAATCTTCCTTGCATTTTCAATCACAACTCAAGCTTAAGGTATACCACTTATCATAGACAACCACAAGAATTTATATACTATATTGACTTATAACTATTGAATAGAGATCATATAAATACTTATCCAGCACGGGTCTGGCTCTGGTTGATGCCTGCAGCATTGACTGGTGACCGGTGGTTGGTGGCGCAGAGGCTAGTTCGTCCGGTATAGAGCTGGTTTGTTTGGCATCGGAGGCTGGCTCATCGGTGGCTGGTCGTCGTGAATGGAGAAAGATATCGGCGATGACTTGAGGGGCTTTGCCGACGTGGTTTCACCGGAAAAGGGCTGAGGGGTGAATCTTAGAGAGAGAGAGAGTATAAAGGAGAAGGGCGGATGTTTGAGGGAGAAAATGAGGATAGGGTTTGATATTTTGTTTAAAAGAAAAGATTTGTTGATTTAATCTCAGCCGTTGGATCAACTTTGATCAACGACTAGATTAAGGTATTTAAAAGTTGGTCAATTGGGATTTATATTGATATTTAATTTTGGCTAAAATTGATACTAATTGGAACAAAAGACTGGCTAAAAATTGAATACAAGAAAGGAAAATTAAATAAAAGTGGTTGCTAGTTTAATAAATGTAATAATAATAATAATAATAATAATAATAATAATAATAATAATAATAATAATAATAATAATAATAATAATAATAATGAGATGGCTTATGTGTTTTAAAAGGAAAAAGAGGGTAATTTGATCTCAGTTGTTGGATCAGGTTTGATCGAC
>NW_025845949.1:0-1491 GCF_002878395.1 Capsicum annuum | reverse complement strand
CATAGGGCGCCATCCCCTAGTTAACATCTTATTCGTCTTCATAGGGCACCATCCCCTAGTTGACATCTTACTCGTCTTCATAGGGCGCCATCCCCTACCTGACATCTTATCTCGTCTTCATAGGGCACTATCCCCTAGTCGACATCTTATTTCGCCTTCATAGGGCGCCATCCCCTAGCAGACATCTTATTTCGTCTTCATAGGGCGCCATCCCCTAGTTGACATTTTAGGAAATAAACCTTCCTATGTTCCTTCTTCATGTCTTCACAGGGTATGACAATCCCTAGTCACATTTTTAGGAGTGAAAATCCTAATTCTTTTTCATGCATTCATTAGGCATAACTCCCTTTGGTCATATTACTAAGAATAGGGTTCTTACTTTATCGCACTCCTAGCCTAAATTTCTATCCATTCGTTTATTTATTTTTAAACTAGATTATAGTTGTTCTAACAACACACAAAATTTTCCTAGTGTAAACTGGGGCAGAAAATTTTGTTTGTTTTGTCTTCTTTGATGGCTCGCAGGTTTCTGCAAAGCACAGGTCTATCCAAGAAAGGAATTTCATCTCCGTTTAAAATATAGAAGAATGGTCAGTTTGAAGATAGTTAGAGTCAGCTTTGCATCCATAGCGGCCCAATATCTCAAGAGACATCTTTTTAGCTTCTGATCAGGAGAACAAGCATCCAAAGTATTCTATGAACTGTTCTTTGGTAGAGTATCAATGACTCAATCCAAGTTTCAAGTTCAAGTCTCAAATCTTAAAGATCAAAATTTTGAGATCAAGGGATCCACTAGAAGAAGGTGAGGCAATAACTGAAGATCCAAGAGGAAGATCGGAAGCAAGAGGATCAAGACAAATAGAATAGATAGGATCTTGTACTTTGTTTCCAGTTTTATATTTTGTAATAAAAGGAGCAACGAACCGGAAATTCGACGGGACCTCAACTCGACTCTCCAACTCATCCACTCATCCCTACACCCATTGGAACTACACGTGACCTGATTCTCTTATAACCCGAGATATGTAGGATTCCCAAAGCCAGGGCTTGGTCACACCTCTTTCCCACTTATTTACGTATTAATATTGAATAAAGGGTTGGACCAAAAAATTAGTCATGTTTACTTCTTTGCTTGAAGATTCTTCAAATTTCCAAGCAAAGAGGGGCATTCTGTAAACACCTAATTTTTACCAAACCTAAGTGTTTGCCATTTAGTGTTCAATTTCGTTTTAGGGTCCAAATTAGATATTCTAAATTTATCTTATTTTACGAAATTTATTTTAAAAATTTAAAAAAAAAAAAGTCACATTTTAAATAAGTTTCATTTTTTAGTTTTTATTTGTTTATTTATTTATTTAAAAAAAAAATCTAAATTATATTTGTTTCTTCTTTCAAGTTTTAATAAAGAATGGTGTGATATTAATTTTTTTCTTAATCATATTCCCAAGACTAGTTATTAGCTTATGTTATGTTTTATTAGTTTTTAATTAT
>NW_025845948.1:656-1122 GCF_002878395.1 Capsicum annuum | reverse complement strand
TAAAGTGTGTTCTTTGTGATAAGGTCCTTAATGACTTTCCGTAGTATGAGCATGTGTAAATCCATATTTAGAGGAACTGCTTTTATAAAGGTGATTAAGAACTTTGCAGAGAAGAAGTGTAGAAAAAACTTCATTATATATGTAAACATTAATCATTTAAGTCAATATCAAACCAATAAATTTCTTTTTCAAGGAATTCGTCGTGGTGAACAAAATTTTCTTCTTCTATTAGACTACGAATTAGAGTTTCTAAGATAAGAAAATGAATATCTTTGTTTAGAGGAATGCATTTGATAATAGTTATTATAGTTTTCTCAGAGAGGAAGTATGTATAAAAATTCATGTTAGATATTCTCGAGATAGAAAATCAGGCAAAGAATTTTCACTACCCTTTTTTTATTGTATTTCATAATCAAAATGGGCTAATTGAGCTTGCCACTGCGCAAATATTAATTTAGAGGCATCA
>NW_025845948.1:0-556 GCF_002878395.1 Capsicum annuum | reverse complement strand
TTAATTTAGAGGCATCATGTTTGAAGTCTTTATTAAACATAAATTTGACGGATTGAGCATCAGTTATAATTATAAATTTTTGGTTATACAAATCATCTTGAAATTTTAAAACCCATTTTACAATAGTTAACATTTCATGGGCTACCGTGGCGTATTTTTTCTGACTTTTCGTCCATTTACCAGAATAAAATCGAATCAAACATTCGGTCTTCGTATAGGGATTAAATTGTTTAAGTATTCCACCATATCCAATATTTGAAGCGTCAGTTTCAATGATTTTTAACCAGTTAGGGTTTGCAAGAGAAGTACAAGGAAGGGTTTGAACTCTGTTTTAAATTAATTTTACAAAATTAGTGTGTGCTTGAGTCCAAGGAGTTTTGTGATCCTTTTTTAGTCTATCATATAAAGGAGCTAAGTCTCTAGACAAATTTTCATAAAAAGGGGAAATATAGTTAAGACTACCGAGGAACCTTTGAAGTTGTTTTTTATCAGTAATAATATCAGGGAATTTTTTTAGCAAATTCTAGAAGTCGTTGTATAGGTTCAATAGAACCTT
>NW_025845947.1:515-3549 GCF_002878395.1 Capsicum annuum | reverse complement strand
ATTCTCAGTTCCAACAATATAATCATTTTCTTATCATTGCGTGCATTTACAAATCCGTTTAGTCATGTATCACGTTTTACACTCAGTCATGTAATCATGTTTTTAGTTATGCATGTTCAGTATGCGAATTCAGTTTAATCAGTATTCTCAGTGTAGTTAGTCTCATTTGAGGACGAATGTTCCCAATGGGGAGTTATTCTAATACCCCGTGTTAGTCTTAGCTCAGATTATCTCATAATGCGTGCATAAGAGGCTTAAAACCTGAAAATTTAGCTAAGTGTTGAGGACTTAACCATATTTTTGGCCTCTTAACTTCGATGATTTTCAAAGTGACCTTCCCGACCCCGAGACGGTGGTTTCTAAATTAAGTCTTGTTCAGGGGTGTAAGTAGTATGCCTCAAGAAAGTTTTGGATTTTTTGACAAGGATTGAGGCATGTTTGGATTTCAATTCTAGAACCTCACTTTGATTATGGTGCGTTGCGGTGGGTTTAGTGGTGGCATCATTGGCGCATTGCGGTGATAGACTAATCGGCATTTTAATTACAAATTTAAATCCTAGAGGGGCAGTCTTTTCTTTTCCAACCACCCCAATTCATGAAAACACGAGATTAAGTCATCATTTAGGGAATTATATGCCTAATTCCCTCAATTCCTCTCTAAGATATACCATAACCATCACCCCAAATTCATGAAGTTCAACCATTATTCCTTCAAGAAAACTCAAGAATTCAAGCTTCACCACCCAAGAACAATCAACAAAGTTAATTCTCTTGCAAGATTAAAGCTTTAAGGTATGTCAGATGTTCATCCACAGGTCCTATTCACCGATGGAGTCCAAGAATCCATTTTCAAGTTTAAAATTAGGATCTTTACATATTTTCATGAATTATATCCATGAACTTCTATGAATTTCGATTTTTATATCTTGTTTACATGTGTTTTCATTAGAATTAGCCCTTGACACATTTGAAGGATGATATTTGTATGTTAAATCCTTAACCCAAGATTTTAGTATTGAAATTATGTTATTATCTTATGTTTTAACTATTCCCATGCTTTAATTCATGACCCATATGTGTTTGATGAAATACCTAGATGATTGAGTTTTGAACTTTGACTACTTATTATGTTTCCAAAGCTTTAGTATCTTTCTACTGTTAATGTTATCGTATCCTGGGGGTTATAAGTACCCAAAAACTTAGTTGTTTACTTAGTCTTAGTATTTTAAGAATAGTTTTAGATACATTTGAGTATTATCAGTTTAGTCAGTTATCATACTAGTCAAACTTAGATCAATTCAGTAATCCGAGTCAGTTTAGTTGAGAGTAATATTTAACACTAAATGAACCCAGGAATTGGGGATCACCTTCAAATTGAGGGTATGACCTTCAGTAGCAGTCCCTACATTCCAGAACTATGTAGCTAGCATAGGTTGAGATGTAAACCTGTTAGTGGAGGGTTGACATATATCTCACTAGAGCACCTGTTAGTGGAGGGTGACTCTTTCGTCCTTTGGGACTTCACTTTAGTGAATCCACGAAGCCATGTGTTAGTACCAGTGGCATGGTACTGATACCCTTCCAACTGGGGTCACAGGTTAGACCCCAATTATCTCATATTAGGGAATATCGGTTAGATGATAGGTCCTACAGTCTCAGTCCAGTCTAAGTTCAAAAGTCAGTTCAGGTTTTCTAGACCATAGTATTCAGTTTATCAATTAAATCAGTACTCAAATTTTAGTATTTCAGTTTACAGACTATTCTAGAATCATGTTATATACTTGGTCATGCATTCTCAGAGTTTACAGCTTTCATGCATACTATGAATTAGTTATCTCATGCTATTCATTTAGCTGTTTATTATTCATACACATAATCCTATGCATATTGGTCTAACTCCATATAGCATACCAGTACATTCAAAGTACTGACCACATACTCGTTTCTTGCACTATGATGTCTCAAATCATAGGTTTGGACGCTTAGGTTCCCGACCACACTTTGATATTCAAATGCATTAGCAGCAGAAACAGTGGTTCATCCTTATATTTTGAAGACTGATTATGTTTATTTCAATATTTTATTTTAGTTAGACAGTTGGAGTTAGTTGGGGCCTGTCCCATCAATTCTTATTCAGTTAGGTAGAGGCTTTCAAACGCTTTCAGACAGTCAGTCATTTTTGTCATTATTTTTATCAGTTGTTAGATAGTTGTTTTTAGACATTCGTTTTCAGGCTTTTAATTTCAGAGATGTCTTAGTATTTCAACCTTATGGCGTATTCATCTATTCCTCACATGTGTAGCTTTTATTATCAGTTTTATTCAGTACTCATAACAGGTACCAGCTCATGGGTTAGCCTGTGGTCACTTATGACAGTAAGCATTGTGTGGCATCCAGGGTGTACTCCCGGTGCATTACACTGCAAGTTGGGGAACTCGAAGACTTGGGAACACTTACCTTAGGAAGGTTTCTGTTTTTTAGAAATAGGAATTAGAATTTTATAATTCCTAGTTTACAAAAGTTTTGTAATTTGTTCATTGTTGAGGCTCAAGTGTTTTAGTAAAGTTGGGGTTAAATCCTATAGAGGTATAGGTCGTGATTTTTTACTTCTCTTTAAGCCGGGTGTTTTCTACATAAAAATCACTATGAAATTTACTTACTCTTTTAGCTAACTGGAACACGTTAGGCAACCTGTTCTATCAGTAGGCAACTGCTAGGCTAAAATAAGCAAATCAGTAGGGCACGTACTCTATCATTAGGACTTTTAATTTAAGCAAAAGTCTTACCATATATTTTAAACTCTTGACCATATATTTTATGAGACAATATAATTAATAATAATTTGATAAAATATTTAACAAATTATTTTGTCTAAAATTGAAACTTTCAATAAAGGAAAAAAAGTTCGATTCACTTTTCTATGAGTCTTCAAACTTTTAATATATTATAGATTATAGATTATAGATATAAATTTCGATAACATGACATGTATTATTTTATACTTCTCACTTAAATTTTAATATTATAGAATATA
>NW_025845947.1:0-415 GCF_002878395.1 Capsicum annuum | reverse complement strand
TTATACTTCTCACTTAAATTTTAATATTATAGAATATAGTTTTTCGTTGCTCATTATATGTATTATTTTGTACAATAAAAATGAGTTTTTTCGTGAGGTAAGACAAATGATTTATTATTATTATTATTATTATTATTATTATTATTATTATTATTATTATTATTATTATTTTAAAAAATAAAGAGAGAGAGAGACCTTTTGTGGTTTTAATTTTGTCTTGAAAAGTATGTATCTTATGAGACACAGATAAAGAGTAGGATATAAAAATTCATTATTATATAATTACTGTAATTCATTATTATTCATCTTCATCTTATTATGCAAATTATCTAGATCAAGTTGTATTCAAGTTCTGAATGTGGCCGGAGATGTTTGCCTTGTCATACTTTTAAATGGTGAGATTTCAAAGAAAGAA
>NW_025845946.1:56522-79670 GCF_002878395.1 Capsicum annuum | reverse complement strand
ATTTATTATGAAACGGGGGGAGTATTATTTTCTCCACTTGTTTGTTTATTAATAGTCACATGCTGACATGCAGTACAATATACCTTCTTCGGGAAACCACCTAAGCTCTCTTTATGCCCAATTTTAGTCTGTTCTGAAACATGCATCATTCTAGTTTCAAAATCTGAAAATCTGATTTCAAACATGCATTCTATTCTGTTCTGAATTAACATGGCATTATCTGAGTTGGTATCGTCACACCAAGACTTGCAAGTCCTATTTCTAAGCCATAATGCATCATGCAAAATTCTTTCATCAAAAACTTAATTCAGGCCACCCAAACATACAGATAGTATAAGAGATTTCATGTTTCGAAAACTATGCAAAAATTCTCATTCTTTCAATAAATATGTGGTGGTCATGTAATCTTTGACAAACCATGCAACTCTTCTCATTATATATTTATATTCTACTTTGGTCAACATAAGCATCCCTCTCTTTTGAAATTAAAACCATAATTCAATCATAGCATTAATCAAGACATTTCATATTATGTTTTTCAAGATACATTCAAAACAGTCCATAGCATATAAAAAGTAAAGAAAAATCATAACAAGAGAGATTCTTTAGGATTCATGTTCTCAATTGCATATTCATCCTTAAACACATGCATACATATATATAGAATTTCAAATCAATTTGGGGGAAGGCCTAAAGACCAAAATAATATTGATCAAGGCTTCTAAAACATGCTAGTAATTGTAAATTCAAAATCCTTTCTTAAAAATCATGATTTCTAAACCGTTAGCATGAATTAAAGATGATTTTTTTGCCCCATGAAATTTTAGGAAAATCCCACATACCTCAAATTAATTAGTTTAAAGAGAAGAACTCGAATCTCGATTCGTTCCTTGAAAATCTTGAACTTAAGGCTTGATTTTCTTAAATTTCTTGTTCTTGGAGAAAATCCTAGTTTAATCATATTTTGAGAGTGAAGAGGAAGTTTTTGATGTTTTAAAACTGATAGTGATTGATTAATAACACTTAAGGGGTGATTTAATTCGTGTGAAAGGTATTTGGAGCGAGGAAAAGACCAAAATACCCCTAAGGAACCCAAAAAAAAATAGTATAATTGCATTAGTTGACGACCAGGGTTGACGGGCCGTCACTCAGGTGATAAGTCGTCACCCATATCGTCACTTTTGGGCTGGTTTTCACCATTCACTGCCTTAGGGTGACGACCAGGTCTGACGGGCCGTCACACAGCTGATAAGTCGTCAGCCTCGTTGTTACGTTTTGGCAGACAGATACTTCAAAGTAAAATGAGCATAACTTTCTACTCCGATACCGTATTAAAGTGAAACTAGTGGCGTTGAAAAGAGGATTCAAAGAACTTTCATTTGATATATAGTAGGTCACCCAGATCAACATATACAAGAAGTTATAGTCAATTGAAGTTGATCAAAGTTTTGACGCTCACTAAAACTTGAACGATAGGAAAGCTTTCAACTAATCCTTGAGTTAAGGGACCTCTATGACCTCAATTAATGCTCAAATAGGTTCCCACAATTCATAATTGATTAACATACCTCAATCTACACATAGAAATGACAATTTTCGTTCTAAATGCGGGATGTTACAATACCACTCCTAATACAGACTCGATGACAACCTTTAACCATAAAACAACTCATCAGTTTACTCCAACTGATAAACTCAACAAAGACTAATATTTACATCTAGCCTTTAACTACCCTTCTTGAGCCGGGAGTCTATCGGAAACAACTTCCCTATCTCAACTCTGAGGTAGTGATATGAACTACGTACACTTATCCTCCCCAGAACCCACTTGGTGGGAATATACTGGGTATGTTGTTGTTGTTTGTCTTTAACTACCCGAACATCACACAAAGATGCTCTCACTAAATCAAACAAAACTTCAATATTCGATAGTACAAACTCCAACACACCTAACAACTTGTGGACAAGGTTCCAGTGTTGCTGTGAGCCTGTGACAAGTTCTGCAGTTTTTCTCCTTTAGTTATTGCTCTCAGGATGATGAATTTCATGAGTATGCAATTGGTGCGGCTCTCAATGATCTTCATGTCAAATATATGCTGGAGATTTTTCATGCATCATGGACTAGGACTTTTACTCCAAATTGAATTTTGCTTGCTATGAGGAAATATGTGATTGATAGAATACGAAAAAGAATTAATGTAACAAATCGACCCCTCAATTTGAGCAATGTTAATGCTTTAGTTACGTTTAGAATGTGCTTATATGTTGAAACTTGAACCTCTCTAGTGCAGGAACAACTTCTTATTTCTTGGCGCTGTTCTACAATCGCCAGGTGGTATACTTAGATAGAGAGAAAGGTTGACTTGAGGAGTCTCGCAATCGTGACTGTTTTGTTTATATACGTGCATGTTGTCATATATGTTTCAATGCAATTATTTGTGCATATACAAAACTCAGTTGTCTTGATCACACTATCAATTCAGCAGGGGGCACTACTGCATGCCCTTGCCATATATTCTTGACAACGGAATGGCTGTTACATGAAACAAACATTTTCATAGTTACTCAACAACAGATTTACAATAATTTTAAAGTGACTATACAAATACAATAGTATGAAAAAATACAATCCAAAATACTTACCACGACTTAGACTGAACATTTAGTTATTGTGATTCCACTTTTACATTAGTGTTTTTTATACCAGAAAATACCCTGGCCTTGAGATCCTTAATCTTTCTCAATATAGATGCACTCAATATCTCTCAATAATGCTTTGTAAAATGGAGTTCCATCAAATCGGTAGTATTCTCCTAGTAAGGGCTTGATAGCTTTGGTTGCTTCCATTGCATGGTAATGTGGTATGGTTGAGAACAGATGATGAAAAACATGCGTATCTGTAATATTGTGGAAGACCTTAGTTAGCACGCCATATTCTCTGTCTACCGTAGCTAGTGCCCCTCTTAGCCAATTCCACTCAGATGAATCATAATGTGGAAATGGCAAGTGAGTGTGTTGTAACATAGTGATTATCACTATCAAGTTATTCACTATTGCGAGGGGCACCCCATAGATGCATAGGAGCCAAGTTAGCCCTTGTGTCAGAGTAACGCAATATAATACATAAATCGTTGCAATCAAACCTGCATCTGAGATGTAGATTTGTAGTCTCTCACGGTCATTATAAATTGGGCTATATGGGTCATAATGACTTGCAAAACAATCATAAGGTCTGCCGGCTACATTGATGGCATAGTACAAAGGCAAGCGAACAGTGAGGGTGAAGGCAAGCATGAATAATCTTCCATAGTGGATTATTCATGTATAATTTGGTGTACCATCTTAGCTTAGTTTTAAGCTTAGGCACATGATTTTCATCATGCTCAAGGGAATTAGTGTTGGAGTGGTGACGACGATGAGTATATTTACATGAGAAATATGGTGTTAAAAGTGCAGAGTGGAAGATAAAACCGACATCCGTTGGTAATCACTGAAGGACTGATGTCCACATTCATGGGCTGATACAACAACAATCTACGAAAGCGAAAACTAAACTATGATACAAAAACAAAAGATAAAGATTGATAGAGAACAATTAATAGATAGACACAATGGATGAATGAATAGCAAATAAAGGGTGTATCAAACCCTAAACCCTCTATTAAATGTCATACAAAGCACCTAATCTCCTACGTATACCTCAAGGGAATTGGATTCCCGAACAATCCTTATTTCTAAACGAAAAATCAACACAAGCGATTCCACGCTTGCCCCAAGCTAATCCAAGCTTGCCTCATACACTCACAAGTGTATACATTTATAATTCTGCAATAACTTCCTACTAAATGAAAGAGAAGTCCTATTTATAGTCTAGGCTAAGTTATTACATCATATGGGGCCCAAAATGCAATTTTAGCATCTGTAGATATAACTCTTGCTGCCACTGTTGCCGCTGCAACCACTGCCAAAGCATCCTGGGATTCCCTCCTTACTGCTTATGCCAAAAGTCGCAAACTCGCATTTTTAGCTTGCGAGATCGCCTAGCTCGTCTCACCAAAGAGAGGCTTCCTGCCACGGACTATCTCAACCAAATCCGATCTCTCTGCGATGAGCTTGCAACTGTAGGAGCTCCTGTCGCTAACTCCAAACTCATTGTCAAGATTCTCACTGGTCTTGGACGAAAATATCAAAAAATCTCAGTAGCAATTCGAGCATGTGACAGCCCAATTTCATATGCCGAACTGTTTGAAAAGCTTATTGATCATCAGCTTTTCGTTAAACACAATGCAATGCCTCACACTACCACAATTACTGTTACTGTTGCTAAAAATTCCAACTCTCAAATAAGGACCAATTCCACTAACAACAATAGGCGTCAAAACAACTACCAGCGACAACGTTCTCAGCCAGGGCATAATCGTCACACCAATCCACAAGAAGTCAACTTAGTGTGTCCGTTATGTGACTGGCCTGGATATTTTGCTCACATTTGTCACTCTCAGTCTCACAATCATTTTCAGGCCCGAGCCAACTTTGCTGAACAAAAAAGGCAGCAATCAGCCACATGGATAGTCGATTCAGGGGATACACACCATGTTGCATCGGATGCCCAAAGTCTCACAAACATTACTGACTACAATGGTCCAGAAGAAATTACTATAGGAAATGGTAACACCATACCGGTAACGACTTATCTACATCTAATTCTAGCTTTCAATTATCGAATATACTTTGCTCCCCTTCCACTGCCAATAACTTGATTTCAGTTTCTCAATTTTACCGTGATAATAAAAAATCCATTGAATTCTCTTATCTTGTGAAGGATCTGAGTACGGGGCACTGCTAGTTCAAGGGCGGAGTAGAGGACGCCTTTATGAGTGGCCGCCACAATGCTGCTTCTTCTCAACCGCAATGCAATGTGGTTGTGTCCTTAGATCTATGGCATCGGCACATGGGGCATCTAACACGTTGTACTCTAGATATATTTTTGAATAAGTTTTTCATTCCTGTTAAGAAAGGCTCTCTTTCTATTTGTAATTCATGCCAATCAAATAAAAGTCATACGCAGTCTTTTTCTACGAATTCCTTGCAGAGTCACAAGCCTCCACAAATTATTTACATTGATGTGTGGGGTTTGTCACCAGTTTTGTCCGTTGACAGAAAAAGATATTATGTTTTGTTTTTAGATCAATTTTCAAAATACATGTGGCTCCACACAATTCAAGCCAAACACGAGGTTTTAGATGTTCTTAAAACACTACATCCATTACTCAAACGCCGGTTTCAAACAAAAATATTATCTTTTTATACTGATGGAGGATGTGAATTTTAGAGTTTAACTTCTTATTTGAAGTCATAGGGCATTGAAAACTTAATTTCTCCACCTTATACTCCACAAAGAGTTTCTATAGTAGAAAGATGACATCGCCATGTTGTCGAGACTGCAAAAACTCTAATGCACCAAGCTTCTTTACCAGCCACCTTTTGGGAGTTTGCATGTCATCACGCCCTTTTTCTCATAAACGGAATGACAACTCCAAATTTAAAAGAAAAGTATTCATACGAGCTTTTATTTCAGGAATCACCAAATTATGATTGACAACATCAAATTTTTTGGCTGTTTATGTTATCCGTGACTGAAACCGTATGCACAAAATAAGCTTGATTCAAAATCAAAGCCCTGCGTCTATCTGGGATTTTTAAACAAACATTATTGCCATCAATGCTTTGATCTGACCACCTCCAAAGTCTATCTTTTGAGAGATGTAATATTTTTTAAAACTAGTTATCCTTTTACCAATATTTTTTCTAATTATAAAAAACAGAATTTGAAAATTTCTTGGGATGAGTTATCTCCTCCAAAAGAGATGAACATTCATATCCCAACAGAGCCACATTGTTTTGAACTACCTTAGTCATTGTCTACAGGCGCACAAAGGTCTCTCTCTGTTCCTTTCACAGTGGCGGTGCCAAGCTCAGGTACATCTCCACTTCTCTTAATAATCCAGCAAACAGCCATGCTTCTCCCAGTTCAATTGCATCAGCTCCTATTCTCCCTTCTCCAGCAGCAACAATGATGCTACCCATCACCCACTACTAAAGCCTTCGGACCTCTAAGGTTACTCCATCCGTGCAAGCTCCACAGATTCCGGCAACCACTGCCTTGCAATCACCATACCTTAATGCCCCTCCACCACAACCAAAACCAGCCACCCTTTCTCACCCAATGGTTACCCGCTAAAAAACAAATAGTCTGAAACCCAAGAATTTTCTTGCCAAAACCAATCTCTTGGCACCAATTCCCCGCTCCTACCGTCAAGCACAACTACCCTCAGTGGCAAGAAGTGTTGAAAGCAGAATATGATGCTTTAGTCAGAAACCAGACATGGGATTTGGTCCCTAGTGATCCCTCCCAGAATGTTGTAGACTATAAGTGGTTGTTTAGAATTAAACATAAACCCAATGGAAGTAACACCTTGAATTTTGGGGCTAGAATTCGAACCGCTGTTTCTATGTGTATAAACTTGAACCTAATTATTTCTATATAAAAATAGGTATCGTGATCATTATTCTAGTGTGAAAAGTGATTTTGAGGGGAAGAATGTTCATATTAAACACTTAGAGTGAAGTGGAGTTAAGAACTTTCGTTATCGATCAAATTTTGGAATTCGATTTTGCAAGGATCAACTCTGAACGTGTATAACTTCTAGAATATATGTAATTTGGGGGATCATGACCCACTGAATTAAATACAAGTATGTCCTCTTTACAACGCATCCGCTTTTGTTTTAATCCGATACCCGAGTGAAAAATAATGGGCATTTTCATGAGGAACCAGCGAGGGTCCATGATGGCAGCGCGACATGGAGCTTATCACGGAGATTTCCCTCCGTGATGCGCTAATGCTTTAAATTCGGGCAATTTATGATTTTTTTTACTTGGGGGAGGGGTATTGAAGTCCTTTCACTTATAAACAACCTCTAAACACTATATTAACCTATTTTCATCAGTTTTCAAGACACAACATCGATTATTTCACTCTAAAAAATCCTCTCTCAAATCCTCCTTTTATCAAGCCAAGGCTAGGGTTCAAAGAGGTGGTTATCTAGGGTCCTAAGGGTCAAATTTCCTTATGCTCTCATCATTATCAAGGTATGTGGGACTATCCTAAACCTCGTGGGCTTAAGACTATCGTATTAACAAGCTTTAAGGATATATAATTACGTATATGTAATGGATTTTGAAACTCATTTGAAGGGCAAGTATAATGAACCCATTTTGATGAAGAGTATGCAATTATCATGGGGTTTTACATAAGCTTGATTTATAATCATGTGCACAGATGATATGAATTTCTAAAAGTGATTTATGAGCGTGATTTATGAAATTTTCTCTCCCATGATGAAACCTATGGTCTTAGCATGTTATGAGTTGTTCTATTGTGTGATTGAATGTTGGGTTTTAACTTTTAAGTGTTTACTATCAATTATGGATTGACGAGTTTTATGATCCAATGAGTGCATGTTTTTCTTAATTTTCTAATGCTCCTTGTGTTAAATGAAAGAAATGCATGTGATTAACCAAAGAATTAGCTACCATGTGTTAAGGACTAGAAAAGTGAGTGTTATGCATAAGCTTTTATATGCTTTTGAAATAAGAACTCTCATATGATGTTTAAATTATTTGGGTGGTCATTAACATGTTTTTGAATGAAAAGGGGCAATGGACATGATACGATATGATATGACTTGCAAGTCTGGATATGACGATACCCTGTTATGAAATGCCCTTAAACTTTTTATAAGCATGAACATTGTTTTTAAGAGGTCAAAAATGGACACTAAAAGAGCTAGACGGTTACTCAAAGAAGGCATGAGTTTAGATAATGCATTGTACGAAATCGTATTTTGTCGATAAGGGTTTATGATGTGCTGAAATATGGATGCAAACTTGGGTTGGAGGCTTGGCCGACAAGTTAATGGCAGACCCATAGTACTATCTAGCTCAGAAGTAACACCAAGAGTTAAGTCAATGTTTTACGAGAATGATTGAAGTTCTTCATATTATGTCCGTGTGTTTTCATTTACCCTATGCTAACTTGTTTTATTAAATGCTCTCACTTATCTATAATATATTAAAAGTGTGGAGGCCTTTAGAAAAGTGAATTGAACTTTTTGCCCTTCATTAAAACAGTCCGCTTTAGACAAAACCGTCTTTTATCCTTTTCCCTACTATTAAATTCTACAAAATAAATATATTAAAATTTTCCTACAATTAAATTCTTTCCAAATTTAGTTTTTTTTCCTACTTCATTAAAACATTTATTTTTTAAATTCTATTTGATTCCTACTTGATTTCTTTCAACCTAAAAACACACTAAAATTTTCCTTCACAAATTTAACTTTTTTCCTTACTTAGATTAAAACACCCGTTTTTCAATTTTTTTTCCAAAGTCAAAGTACCGTAATTAGTCTTGGTCACAATCACTATCACTTTTCGTATCAAAGTGCACTAGGAGTCTTAAAAAATTTCGAAGTTTAGAGGAGTCCTTTTTTTTTTCTTTCATTGTTGGAGGTATTTTAATACAAATCATATGCATATTCAAAATTAATTTTTTATTTTGATTTGGGAATCCTTTTGTTTGCCTATTCTAAAATTTCTATAAAAGGAGTTGTAATTTCAAAAAAAGAAATTCATTAATTTTGTCTAGTGTTTTTAAGTTTTTTAGGTCATTCTTTCACACAATAACACTTAGATCTTCTCTGTTTATGCATACTACTAACATGTCATTGTTGTTCAAAATCAATTTTTAAGTTCTAATTAAAAATTTGGCAACCTATTGTCGCGGTATTTGTTCATTTTATGTGGATTCTAATTCCGCTTCTTCAAATATTAATTGGTATGATTTTCCGCAGTTGCTTTCTTCCTATAATTAAGTTGATTAAACAAATTCTTTGGTTATATATATATAGTTAATGTAGAGATTGACTGTTTTCTCATGATCTTTTGACAGCTTCAAGCTCATCGTTAAGCAACATCAATCTTTTTGGTACTACATCAACCTGTTCCTCCTTTTGGAGGTAAAGACTTAATTTTGTTCTGACATTTTTTCAAATTCCATGATTACATCCAAGCCAAAAAGAATAGGGTGTGCAATTTTCTCAAAAAAAAAAATGAAGAAAAGAATCACTATCATCAACATGTTTTCTTTGTGCAACTTGCTGCAGTTAAAATTGCATTTGTTTCTAGCTTAATTTTGATGCATTATTATGTTTTATCAACTGAATTTAACATAGAATTAATGCTCTCTCATCTCGGTCTGTCTAAATTAGGTCAGAAGAAAGACCACTTAGACTATTGCATGGGAGTATAATGACCTATAGACGCTCTTTGAATATGTTTTTTTTCAATGACTTCTCTCCAAATGAAAGTAGATCTTTCTTTCTCGCCTGTGGTCCAGGTGTGGATTGGCATACATAGATAGATGCTACACTTAATATTGCCAATTTCATGTAAGGAGTATTGATCTGTAATCAATGTTGAGCTTTTATTAGATGCTACTAAGTACTATTTATATTCTTACTTTAAAGTTTGGATATCTTAAGTGTTCAATGTTGATCAAATTTGCAAACCAGGAAAAGAAAGTATTGGAGACACTAATGCAAACGTCAAAGAAGTGTTACATGATATTCTCTTTAGTATCATTTGTAGATTTTACAAAGATGAAGGGTTGGAGACACTAATACAAACATCAAAAAAGACATAATTGGTAATTTTAATTGCCAAGAATAAATTTAGTTAAAGTTTTTTTATCTTTCTTTTTTTTACTATATATTTTTAGTTTATAAAAAAAGATCAACTATATGTTTAGTTTATAAATCCAAACTACATGCTGCAAACTATTTTCCATATAAGTGAATTTGAAATTTTGTTAATTTTAACTCTCAAGAATAACAACACTTACCAGAGAGTAGTATTTATTTTTATTTCTTTCGTTTTTATTAGATGTCTAAAATTAAGTTTGTTGTGCGACACCGTAATGTCCTCGGGATAGAGTTGCACTAACTATTTTAAATTGTTTAAGATTTCTTCCTTTATTATTTGAATTAACAATAAATTGAATTAACAAGTTATTAATTCAAAGTGCTATTATTCTAATAGAAATTGAAAGACTAATCTTTTTATCCTCATTTTTCTAAAAAAAGCAAAGTGCTGAATTTTTAAAATTTATGTTATTTGACAATAATTTCTGAAGAATTTTATAAAAGTCATGTATTTTTTAAAAACAAATTATGATCTATTTTGATTAAGAATGGAATCAATGGAATTATAATAATTTTTAAGTTTAAATTAATGTATATTTGGGGTCATTCTTAATATTGTTCCATCTTCTTAAATTTGTGTAGGTTCGATATAAAAAATTTCATACTAGAGTCCTATTGGAAATCAAAAAATTACAGACTTAAAATAATATTAAGAATTTTCAAGCCGTTATAGTATTCAATTTAATATTATTAACGTGACATACACGTGCAACGCACGTACACCAGACTAGTGTTATACAAAATATATGTTATATGTTTGAATTGTTCTACATACCAATACTTTTTCGAGTATTGCCGAGGGCCTTGTCCTAGTCCCGATTTAGGCAGTCAATTGTATGGTTTTATGGCCCGACCGGGGGGCTTTGTCCTAGTTTAGGCAAACTATTAAGACTTAAGAGGGCCTCCTGAGGCTTCGTGGTTCGGGATGCCCGTCGCGGCAATTAGTAACGGCCCAAACCAGTGATATTATCCGCTTTAAGCACAGACCCGCACGACTTTAAAATGCATCACTAGAGAGTAAGGTTTGCTTACTTATATACCCAGCATCTCTCATGTATTTTTCCGATGTGGGATTCCCTATCTTAAGTTGAGGTGTTATAGTAATAATATTTAAAAAATATTTATTTTGGACAAGATATAAAATTTAAAAGGTACAATACATAACGTTCCGTTTAACTTGGTCTCAACGATCATCTATGCCATAAAGTTGAACAAGTAGACAAACGTGTCCTAGACAACAAATCGATACAATATTACACCTTATTAAGAGTAAAATACTCTAAACTCTTCTTTCTACTTTTTCTTAAGGTGAACATACAAAGTGAACAGGACAACAAATATTCATAATGCATAATTTATAGAAGTATCCGAACATCATCTACAAGTTAAGGAAAACTTCCCCAATGTTATGTCCATGACGATTCAAAAAGATGGCATGCACACCCATTTGACTAATACAGAAGAGAGAGCAAGCTATTACATCGGTCTAATAACAAAATAAATCAACTATCTTATTCTAAAGGGAAAAGACTCAAATATACCATTGACCTATTAGAAATGACTTATTTATGCCATCAGTTAAAAGTTTGGCTCATTCATGTCATCGCTGTTACAAAATTGGCTCATCCATGCCATTAATTTTTAACGGTGGTTTTCAAAACAGCTTTGCCACGTGGCCTTTTATTAAAGGTTCACGTCATTAATTAAAATAAGGAAAAAGGCTCAAATATGCCATTAAACTATCAAAAATGGCTCATTTATGCCATCAGTTAAAAGTTCAACTCATTCATACCATCGTCGTTATAAAATCAGCTCACTCATGTCATTACTTTTTAATGGTGGGTTTTTAAAAATAGTTTTGCCATGTGATCTTTTATTAGAGGTCCGCGACACTAATTAAAATAAATCAACATTAATTTTAAAATAGCTTAGACCCATTAAAAACAACCGATTCATTTAACATAACCCGACCCACACCCATTAAAATATTTTTTCCTACAACAACAACAATTTTTCTAATCAGAAAAAATAGTGATTAATGTATATCCTTTGGCTATTTCTAGTTGATTCTAAATCATTATAAAGGTTACGCTTAATAAAAACCTCAAAAATTCTATCCTACAGTAACTGATTAGTTTTAGTTTCAGTGACTCCAATATATACTCCGAAATTGCAAGAAAATAAACCAATGAACAATTAGAGCAACCAAGAAAAAGAAAGAGGCGTACCAATAAAACTTCTCCATTCTCCCATCACGAATTAGGGGAGTATACATTATTGAAAAAATAATTTCCAAATAACGACTTAAAAGAAGTCTGTTATCCCAATTATCCCGCCATGCATATGGAATAACTTCTGCCATCACGAATTAGTGGAGCATACATTGTTGAAAAATCATTTTCAAATAACGGCTTAAAAGAAGTCTGTTATATGGTATAACTTCTCCCATCATTACGATATAAATACTGGAATAAATAATCTCGATACTAACTAATTTAAGATATTTTGAAATTAATATTGATTTCTTTTAATTAATGACGTGGACTTCTAATAAAAAATCACGTGGCAAAGCTATTTTTAAAAATCCATCATTAAAAAGTAATGGCATGAGTGAGTTGATTTTATAATGGAGATGGTATGAATGAGCCGAAGTTTTAACTGATGACATAAATGAATCATTTCTGATAGTTCAATGGCATATTTGAGCCTTTTTGCTTATTTTAATTAATGACATGGACCTCTAATAAAAGGCCACGTGGCAAAGTTGTTTTTGAAAACCACCATTAAAAAGTAATGGCATAGATGAGCTGATTTTGTAATGGCGATGGCATGAATGAGCTTAACTTTTAATTGATGTCATAAATGAGTTATTTCTGATAGTCCAGTGTCATATTTAAGCCTTTTCCCTATTCTGAAATCTAAATGATAACATAATATTTGTTTGCTGGAGAACTTCAGCAAGAGACTAATATATATCTATCTACATCTTTTTGAAGGTATACTGGTGAACTTTTATCCTTTGAAATGTCTAGTACTGTATTGTCACGGCCCAAATTCGGAATCGTGATGGCACTAATTCCATCCTCTGTGATAGATAAGTCAAATGCTTAATTTCAAGAACAACATCTCAAATTCATAGAAGCGAAAGAAAATAAGAACATAAACAATCCCGAATAATCTCATAAATAGACAGGCTAGTAAAATCAAATAATACATAATCCCATGTCAGGAAGTCACTAATACAAGCCACTAAATACAGAACCAAAAGAAAGTTTGAGTCTTTCAAAATGCGGAAAATGCATAAGGGCAAGGCTGAAGGAGATTTCAGTAGTTTCTAAAGTCAGAAGCAGCTACCTCGAATCTCCAATGATGCTAGTAAAGAAGGAACCACAGGAATCAATATTCGGAGGTCATCGGATTTGTACAGGCACGTAAGGTGCAGAAAAAGTAAAAGTGACTATGAAACCACGTGCATTCAGCAAGCATCATCGACCGACCCTAATTCAAAGTGGTGATGAGTAACACTACGTAAATCATCTAAAAACAAATATACAACCTGCACTCAGGAAAACCACCTTAATCTAACTGAATAGTCAAGTTTAATAGTCATAACGATATCATAACACAATCCAAGAATTTCTCAATCCAGTGAAATAAATAACACATATACAATAAGTACAAGGTCAACGAATACACTTTAACCAATCTGAACAAAATGAATCAATGCAATGCATATGCTGTGTACACACCTACTAAGCAATGACTTCAAGGTCAGAATCCATAGGGGACTCACAAGGTCCATGTACTGTACAGGCGTGCACTCCGATCCCAATCAATGTATTGCGCAGGCGTGCACTCCGATCCCAATAAATATACTGTGTAGGTGTGCACTCCAATCCCAATATATATATTGTGTAGGCGTACACTCCGATCCCAATAAACATACTATGCAGGCGTGCACTTCGATCCCAATAAATATATATAATATTGTGCAGACATGCACTCCGATCCCATGTGAAATACAATGCACGATGTGCAGGCGTGCAACTCCGACCCCAAATCATCAATAAAGTAAAGCAAAGCATTTCGTGTCTTAAACCATATCAGACATCAATTTCAAAGTCAACTCAACTTATCAAGTGAGAGCATCATCATTAGCTAGCTTTTTCAATAATTTATTTACCATAACAAATCAGTCTATCGGGCTAGCAAATAGGGAAAAACAGTTTAAACATACAATTAAGTTATTTTATCCCTTTAAACAACACCGATACCCGCATAGATGCTCATCATAATTACCTATATGGGACCCCCAATTCTCATTACTCCCACTACAAATAACTAATAAATATTCAACTAAGCACTTTGAAAACAAATCTAAGGAAAATCTCAACTTGCCTCAAATCAACGCCCAAGTGTCAATTTACAAACTTGCCCTTTCGTAAAACTGTGGAATGATCAAAGTCTGTCCAAAACATGTAATCCCCATAAAGATATGAACTAAATCTAATTCATCAAATTTTCAACTAAAACAAACCGTTATTTAGTTCTCAAATTAATAAAGTCTTACTCTAAAAACTCTAGACTTAAAACTAAATCTATCAAGATAGAAGTTGTTAATGTCATATAAAGTACCGGTAGAAACTTAAACTAAAAACGACGAAATAAGGGTACGAAAACGAGAAATCAAAGCAGTACAACTTATAATTACTTAGGCAAACCTTACTTTTTTGTTTAATTTTATAAAAAAAAAAAAAAAAGAATAGTCAGTGATTAGTTTATTCCACTAATAATCATTATCCGATGGTTACATTTTTCCATTATTATTTAACTAACCCAACTGCCCACAATTTCCAATAGTACTCCAGTCATCACTGCAATTGTTAATTCTTTAAATACGTAGTAACCATGTTACTAAAATTCTTAGAACTTCTAATAAAAACAAAAGAGTAAGTCAAGCCATCAATATTGCCCAAAATCATTAGGCCATAAACTTTACTCATAATTTTCTTTTCTTCTTTTAACCAAATTCAATGCATGCTTTTTCAAACAAATTACCACTGACATCAAAGATTTCTATCCCATTTCATAAATAATCATACTACTGTATACGTATATATTAAATACCACCTAACCTAAATCTTCAAAAACTCTCTGCAATGGTGAAAACAGCCACTGTTGTAACCCTCTTTCCCTCAACACTTCTGATATTACTATTATTATTACTAGTTTAAGTGTACACGCTTTGTGCGTACCTCACTTTAATGAGTTCAAACATTACAATAAATAGTATATTTGTTTAAATAATAAAAATGAATATAATAATTAAATTTAATATCTTTTGAGCATGTAAATATGGAGAATTTATTTATTAAACCTAACCTTTACTAAAAATATTTTTAAAAGTCGATCGATATTCATCTATCATCTGTAAATTGCAACAAAACAATAAAAATATACAATGATAGAGACATCAAAATAATACAATTAAATCTAATTTTTACAAACAAAATTTTTCTCAAAGTCATCCGACACTCATCTACAACCTATAAACAATAACAAAATAATACGATAAAAGAGATTGCAAAAGAATACAACTAAACCTAACCTTTACATAAAAATATTCCTCAAAACCGACCAATACTTATTATCACTTGTAAACTGCAACAAAATAATACGATAAAAGTGATATCAAAACAATACAATTAAACTTAAAATTTACACACAAAAATTTCTCAAAGCAGATCGAAATTTATCTCCGAAAACAAAACAGTAAGATAATAAATATATCAAAACAATACAATTAAACCTAACCTTTACACAAAAAATTCTTAAAAGGCAGCCGACATTCATCTACGACCTGTAAACTATCAAAAAATATAATAGTAATCACAGAGCTTTGATTTTTATCCAATTAATTCTTGTCTGAGCGAAAATGTTGACCCTAAAGAATGATTTTGAATGAAAACAAAGAAGATATACATATACACACATGTTGAATTCTATTATGTTGAAAAAATCAGTGAAGAAGTTGAGGGTTAGAAAATCAAGCATCCACCAATCTAGACATGCAATCGAATCAAGTTAGATGTGCATCAATCATATTCTCTCAATAGGAAAATCGATTTGTTCTCTAGTTTAACGTATATCTCAATATTTAAGTAGAAAAGAAAATATTAATTAATTCTCCTACCATATATTTTAGGAGTCTCATATATTTTAGGAAGTATAGTAGAAAGGAAAATATTAATTAATTCTCCTACCATATATTTTAGGAGTCCCATATATTTTTAGAAAATCTAGTTAATATAATACAAAATAATTAAATAATAAATTTAAAAAATAGTAAAAAGACAGTTTTATCTAAAGAAAAAATCTTTTAATGAAGGTCAAAAAGTTCAGTTAATATAATAAAAAATAATTAAATAATAAATTTAAAAAATAATAAGCCTAAAAATGTCCCCAACCCATGTAAACCTATCCTAAAATGATTTATCTTCGATATTGAGGTCTTACGGGCTCATTTCATACACTTTTTAAGCATCAAAAGTCCGGGGTGTTACATGTCTCACCTTCTATATGTTCATCTCTTGGTTTCTTAAAGGCTATGGTTTACGAAAAGAATGTTCAACATTGGGAAATCATGAAAAACTGTGAATTGGGAAAGGATCAGAGCTGATGCCAATCACCATGGAAATAAGGGTGGAGGTAGAGGGAGACCTAATAATTTTTACTTAGACTATAGGAATTTTTACTTAGACTAATAATTTTTACTTAGACTATAGGTTTGACGGTAGTTCAGAATACATAAACTTCAAATTTCCTATAGTGTGACCAGTGACGGAGCCACCTTATGATTAGAGGGTTCATCCGAACCCCTTCAACGGAAAATTATACTAGTTATATATGGTTTCAGTGGCGGAGCCACCTTATGATTAGGAGGTTCATCTGAACCCTTCGACGAAAAATTATACTAGTTATATATGGTTAAAATTATTTTTTATGTATATATAATTGATATTGAACCCCTTCGGCTAGTTCGTGTGCCTACTTTTTTCGATTTTGAACCCCCTTGGTGAAAATTCTGGTTCCGCCACTGAGTGTGACATAGTATGATCATTACAAGTAGAGTATTTTTTAAGATATATATTAGACTAATCTCCTGTTGTACTAATATAATAGTATAGAAGTATTTCATCACGAACTCTTGGCTTTTCAATAAACAACATTAAGTGCTTAACTCACCCCAAAAGCTAGATCAACTCATGAGGGAAGGATTGTTCAAGTCCATATAATCAAATCAACAGGTTGTTCCCCACCAATGTGGGATTTTCGCCCACTCTAACACCCCCTTTCATGCCCAGGGCCTAACTGGCGCGTGGATCAAGAATCCAAATAGGGATGAATCTGGCTCTCATACCATGTAAAAATATGGCAACTGGGCTTAACTCACAAGCCAAAAGATAGCTTATGAGGGGAGGATTATCCAAGTTCATATAAGCAAACCACTAATCTATTCCCAAACCAATGTGAGACTTTAACTCACTCTAACAATAACATATTGTTAAAACTGGTAATAAGCTTCTCAAAAATCAAGTAATAATAAATGAGAAAATATATAATTTCACCCTGAACTTGTCCACATAACTTACTTTAGACCCTAAACTATACAGATAATTATATACCCCTTAATAACTGTAAGATGAAGTTTTTACGACCCTAATTACTGACGTGGAAAATTTTTTTAAAAAAAAAGCATCGCGTAAATGGCCAAAAAAAATGAAAAAAGGTAGGATCCACTTTTAAATTTTACAAATTTTCTTTTCTTTCATCTTCCTCACACCCCCACCACCCCTCTCTTCTCCTTCTTCAATTTTTTTTTCAAATTCATTCAACAAACCTAACTAATTCATGATTGAGACATATTTGATTGAAATTTTTAAGTAATAGTTTTAAAAAAAAAGGTTAGGAATTGAAAGAATACCAACTAGTGGTCAAATTTTCAATCTACTAATTCAAACATTAAATTTTCAACTACATACAAATATTATGAGTTATAATCTTTTGTAATTATATATGCATTAAAATAGTTAAAGAAAAATTCCTATTTGATTACAAAACACGAGTAAATGGTGTAACTTTTTGTGAAAAACGATAAGAGTGTGATATTATTTTTTCTATTTTTCATATGAAGTTGTCGATTTGAAGCCGAGACGGTGAAGCTGGATTTGGGGGTTGGGGGTGGGGAAGTTGCATATTTAAGAAAAGGAAGGGGAGGGGGGGGGGGGGGGACTGGGGGGGGGGGGCGGGAGAGGAAAAGTTGGAATAAGTTTTTTTTTTTCTCTCTATATATATGTATATATTGGTTTGAGAGATTATTTAAAAAAAAAATATTTACGTGGCACTGATGTGTCTCAAATGTGGCGCGTGTGTACTGCACTCTCCATAGTGAGATTGGTATAATATTTTTGGAGTGGCATAAATTCACTTGAAAGTTATTAAGGGGTATATAATTACCCGTGTAGTTTAAGCTCTAAAGTAAGTTATGGAGACAACTTCAGGATGAAATAATGTATCTTCTCAATGATAAATTAATCCATTTGAACATATATATAAATTGTATAAGGTGATTAGGGAAAGGATTTAATATTTTCATGACATAGAAGTAAGATGACTAATCATGATCAGTCCATTTTTTCCCTTCAACAAGCAACATTACTGTACTGCATGTGACTATTAATAATCAAACACTCGAGAAAGTTCAAACAATGAAAAAAGTCAAAAACTGAAATCCTTAGTCTTCCATTTTTTATACTAATAAAGTTGGACAAAGGAAACCACCAGGAGGTGTCTAGGATGGATGCAATCCCTCCAACTCAACCAGAGGTCTCGGTTCCAGTTAAAAAGTTCCGGTAGGGAGCACTTCTCTATTAAATAGATGATAGGAAACACTTCTCCCTTAAATGAGCCCTATGTTAAGGAAACCTAGAATAGTCAGACCAACAATTTTATTTTATTCTTTTTGAAAAAATAATTAAAAAATTACCCTGTCTTCCTCCATTTTCTATAAAGAAGAGAGAAAGTGGGAGAGAGAGATATCCAACCTTGGGTAAGGCTATCTTTGAATTGTGAGGTAGTCTTTTTCTCACCAAAAGTCTGGGAGGTGGTGGCAATATGTCTACTCCAACAACTAAAACTGAACAAAACAGAAATCCAATCCAAAGAGCGCCAACTTCAAAGCCTCCTTTTACAATCGGTGATATCAAGAAGGCTATCCCTCCTCACTGCTTTCAACGATCTCTCATCCGCTCACTCTTCTATGTTTCTCGTGATGTTATAGTAGTTTTCGTCTTCTGCTACATCGCCACCAATTACTTCCACCTCCTTCCATCCCCCCATCGCTACATAGCATGGGTTACTTATTGGATCGTTCAAGGTTGTGTTTGTACTGGAATATGGTTGATTGTCCATGAATGTGGCCACAATGCCTTTAGTAATTACCCGTGGGTAGATGACACTGTTGGTTTTATCCTCCACTCTGCAGTTCTAGTGCCATACTTCTCATGGAAATATAGTCACCGTCGTCACCACTCCAACACTAATTCCCTTGAGCGTGATGAAGTCTATGTGCCAAGAATTAAATCTGAACTACAGTGGTTTGTCAAATCCTCAAACAATCCCCTAGGACGAATAGTGCTACCTATAGCCACCCTCACTCTTGGCTGGCCATTGTATATGACCTCTAATTTCTTGGGAAGACATTATGACCGCTTTGCATGTCATTTTGATCCATATAGTCCTATATTTAATGATCGTGAGAGGTTATGGGTCTACATTTCAGATGCAGGTGTGCTCACAACAACTTATGTGTTGTATCGCGTTGCTCTGGTGCAAGGGCTAGCTTGGCTTGTATGTATTTATGGGATGCCCATTCTATTTCAGAATGCCATCTTAATATTACTTACTTTTTTGAATCACATTCATCCTTCATTGCCGCATTACGATTCATCCGAGTGGGACTGGTTAAGAGGAGCTCTAGCTACAGTAGACAGAGACTATGGTGTGCTTAATAAGGTCTTTCACTATGCTCCATCCACTCACTTGATACATCATTTATTCTCAACCATACCACATTACAATGCATTGGAGGCAACTGAAGCTGTCAAGCCATTACTAGGAGAATACTACCAATTTGATGGTACTCCTTTTTACAAAGCGTTCTGGAGGGAGATAAGCGAGTGCATTTATGTGGAAAAAGATGAAGGATCTCACGATAATGGTGTTTATTGGTTTAAAAACAAGCTCGAAAAATGAATACAAAAAGCTAGTTACTTGAATCAGTTAAATAATGTTTAACGTGAGTCGATTTAGTATTTTAAATTAATGTTTTTGTATCGTTAATTGCTTGGATTGTAATTTCCAATCACCTCATAATGTATCATTTTAGATGTTATATGTGTCTGTTCCCTTTGTTCATCCATAAATTTCACTTCATTTTTCGTGGCATCGTCATTGCTTCACCCTCTTCCAAATATATCTTAGGCTCGGTGAAGTATATTGATAGTTTTTATATATACAATAAAGGCGCGCAATACACAAACATGCCTTTTAACTTGGCATCTAGGCCTCAAACTTTGTATATGCACTAGCAATCACTTAAACTATCTTAAAGTTGAACAAGTAACACATGCGTCCTTTACAGTGGTGGGGTCAACATCTTATCTAAGGGGGTTCAAAATCAAAAAATGTGAGCAAAAGAACTAGTGGAGGTGGGTTCAACGTCTGCTATAAATACATGAAAATTACGCTTCTATAAATAGTATAATTTTCCGTCGAAGGGGGTTCGGATGAACCACCTCACTATTAGCTAGCTCCGCCCCTGGTCCAACATGACAAATCACTACATATAAGGAGTAAGATCTCTTATGGCGATGTGAGGCCTTTTAGGAACATTGTTCGGGCTTGGACCAAAGTTGACAATATCACACCTTGTATTTGTATTAGAAAATGCATTAAGATATAAAAACATTGAATTGTAAATTCAGTACAAAAGACTATCTATTCTATGGTTGAGATGAAGAATAATTTTTAAAATGTCAGACAAATCTCGTGGTGTACTATTATAATACTGTAGAAAGATTTGACCATGTTCTCTTAGCTTTTTGATAATCAGCATTATTGAAAATTTGAGAAAGAGAATCAAGTCATTATTATAATTACAATAAATTAATCCATAAGGAGAGTTGACAAATCTCTTTGTGTACAAGTACAAATACTATAGAAAGATTTGATCATGGTCTCTTAGGTTTTTAATCTAAGAAGTATTTTTGGGAATTTGAGAAAGAGATCAAGTCTTGATTATAATTACAATAAATTTATCCATAAGGAGAGTTAGGAAATCATGATCTGTTCAATTTTTTAACTAAGCATCATTATTATACGAGTAAATGTACTGATTCCACCCTGAATTATAAACGAAATTGCTGAGACACACCCGAACTTAAAGGAAGTCCTATTACGCCTGGATTAATTAAAACTGTATTTTTGGCAACCTTAGTGCCTACGTAGCACATACGTGTGCCTACGTGGATCTTCAGTGTCAGTGGAGGATCCACCTTGTCAAGGGGTTCATCCGAACCCCCTTCAACGGCAAATTATACTATTTTTATACGGTCAAAAATATTTTTATGTATATATAGTAGATGTTGAATCCCTTTCAATTAGTCCGTATGTTTACTTCTGAATTCCCTCAATGAAAATTCTGGCTCCACCATGCAGTGTGCCACTTAGGCACTAAGATTGCCAAAAATACAGTTTTAATCAGTCCATGAGTAATAGGACCCCCTTTAAGTTAGAGTGTGTTTCATCAATTTCTTTTATAGTTCAGGATGGAAACGGTACATTTTCTATTATTATACTGCACAAAGTTTTCGATAAGGAGGTTGACCAAACGACACCATCAAGAAGTGTATGGGATGGATGAAATCCTCCAGCTCAACTAGAAGTCTCGGGTTCTTGTTAGAGAGATCCAGTAGGGAGCACTTCCCTATTAAATTGCTGATAGGTAGCACTTCTCCCCTTAAATGAGCCCTACGCTAAGCAATCCTTGACTAGTCAGACCATAAAGTTCTGAATATCAGATGGTTATAGAAGACAAATATTATGTTATCATTTAGAATAAGATAGTTAATTCATTTTGTTATTAGATCGATGTAATAGCTTGCTCTCTCTTCTGTATTACTCAAATAGGGGTGCCATCTTTTTGAATCGTCATGGACATAAGATTGGAGGTTTTCCTTAACTTTTAGAAGATGTTTGGTTACTTCTATAAATTTTGTGTTATGAATATTTGTTGTCCTGTTCATATAAACGTAGAGTAAATGCTGGACAAAATTTTATTATTGATGAATGCAGAAAGCATTTTAAATAGAGTTACAGAGAAAATAAGAAGACTTCTACACAAACATTACCAACGTAATCTAAATAAACAATGCCGGTTGAAGGCGGTATCCTAAACGAAGTAAAATTGCTTAAACTAAGGGTGTTAAGTGGGCCGGGCCGGGTCAACCCGGAACCGGCCCGTGAAAGTTAGACGGGTTGGTGGTCCGGGACGGGTTCGGGTTCAACAGTAAAAATTTTAAAAACAAACCTGACCCGGCCCACTTAACCCAACCGGATCAAACCCACCTAAACCCGGTTAAAAAACCGGTCAAACCCGTTTAAAAAAAAAAAATTCCAATATACACTGCAATTATATACACTATATACACTCCAATATACACTATATATTTTTTTAAAAAATGTATACACAATTACACATATATATGTACGATTCAATATATACGACTATACGTACAACTTTAAATAAAACATATACTACAATATTACCATAAATATATATACACTATAATATATATATATATATATATATATATATATATATATATAGTTATATATAGTTATATACTAATTTATAAAATATATACACATTTATACGTTAAATATATACGTTTATAGAAGAACTATACACATATATACGCACCATTCAATATATATGTAATACTTTAAGTAAAATATATACTACAATATATATATATAGTTATATACTAATTATTAAAACATATACACATGTATACGTTAAATATATACTACTTTAGAAGATATATACACATATATACACACCATTAAATATATTATATATGTACTACTTTAAATAAAACATATACTACAATATATATCTATAGTTATACATTAATTTATAAAATATATACACATGTATACGTTAAATATATACGGCTATAGAAGATATATACACATATATACG
>NW_025845946.1:0-56422 GCF_002878395.1 Capsicum annuum | reverse complement strand
ATACACATGTATAAGTTAAATATATACTACTTTAGAATATATATACACACATATATGCACCATTCAATATATATATGTACTACTTTAAGTAAAACATATACTACAATATATGTATATACTATAATATATATATATATATAGTTATATACTAATTTATAAAACATATACACATGTATATGTTAAATATACGTGTCTATAGAAGATATATATATATATATATATATATATATATATATATATATATATAAATATACGCATCATTCAATATATATGTACTATTTTAAGTTAAACACATACGACAATATATGTATATACAACAAGATATATATTATTATTTACTAATTTACAAAACATATACACATGTATATATTAAATATACACGTCTATAGAAGATATATACACAAATATACGCACCATTCAATATATATGTACTACTTTAAGTAAAACATATACTATAGTATATATATATATATATATACTACAATATACATAGTTATATACTAATTTATAAAACATATACACATGTATACGTTAAATAGATACGTCTATAGAAGATTTATACACATATATACGCACCATTCAATATATATATGTACTACTTAAAATAAAATATACTACAATATACTACAATATATATACACTACAATCTATACACACACACTATATATAGTTATATACTAATTTATAAAACATATACACACGTATACGTTAAATATATACTACTTTAGAAGATATATACACACATATACGTATCATTTAATATATGTACTACTTTAAATAAAATATAGTACAATATATATACACTACAATATATACACACACTATATATATAGTTATATACTAATTTATAAAACATATAATCATGTATACGTTAAATATATATACATATATACGTACCATTCAATATATATGTACTACTTTAAATAAAATATACTAATATATATATATATATATATATATATATATATATATATATATATGCTACAATATATAATTATATATATAGTTATATATTAATTTATATAACATATACACATGTATACGTTAAATATATACGTCTATAGAAGATATATATACACGTATATAAATTAGTAATACTTGATAATAAATTAATAATATATTAAAACTAAGTTATAATTAAATCCAATTTTTGTTTTTTTTTTTAGAAAAAAAACTTAACAGGGCAGGGCAGGGCCGATTAACCGGCGAGCCCTAGCCGGGCTTGGTCCGGGTTAGATTTAATCAGGACCAATCAAAAAATAAACCGGCCCGGCACCCGGGACCCTACAGCCCGTGGGCTGTTTGATCCAGGTCAAACCGGGCTGGCTTTTGTAAGTGGGCCGGATTAGCTCGATCCATTTGACAGGCTTAGCTTAAACAATAATACTGACTAAACTAAATTATGAACTAATAACCAAACAGGGGTTAATCATTTTGTGCCAATACACCCCCTTAAGTTAGACGATGGGTCACTAAGCCTAACTTGGATAGATTTTGCTGAAAAGCAGGTTTAGGCGGTGCCTTGTTAGACGATGGGTCACTAAGCCTACCTTGGATAGATTTTTCAGAAAAGCAGGTTTAGGTGGTGCCTTGGTCAGAGTGTTTGCTAGTTAATCGACACGATGGATATGAACAACCCAAACCTTTTTGACATTGACATGGTGGCAAACAAAGTGAAAATCTACTATAGCATGCTTCACACGACTATGAAGGACTGAATTTTTGCTCAAGAATGTGGCTCCAAGATTGTCACAATAAATAGTAAGTAATTAATGTACTGGAAAACGCAACTCAGTGAGGAGATTGGTAACCATACTCAAACTCAGTGATGGAGCGAGAAGCGGTATTTTGTTTCTTCAATAACCAACTAATTTGATTGTGACCAAGGAACAGGATATACCCAGATATGAAAACTCTGTCTGCGATGTCCCCACCCCAATCTGCATAAGAGTATACATGTAGATAAAGTCTTTAATTGGAGTTACACGTAAGCCTAGATGGATGGTGCCATGCAGGTAGCGGAGAACATGCTTCACAGCTTTCCAGTGAAGGTCTGGCAGTGCTTGCATAAACTGGGACAACTTATTCACTGCATAGGCAATGTCCTGTCTAGTGAAAGACATGTATTGAAGTCTGCCTAAGACTTGATGATAGCATGTCACATCATTCAGGTGAGTACCATCAGACAGAGTAAGCAACTCAGTTGCGCTCATTGGCGTGGGAACACTTTTGCATTCGGTCATTTACTCATCATTCAAGATCTCCTTCACATAGTTTGCTTGAGTGACAATTAAACCATCAGAGTTGCGTATCACTTCAACACCAAGAAAGTAGTGAAGATTCCCCACATCTTTAATTGAGAATTTAGAAGCAAAGGAAACGATAACCTGATCGACACTTGAAGTATAGCTAACAGTGATAATAATATCGTCTACGTATATAAGGATGCACATTGTCTCACCAAGACCTTGTCTGACGAGTAGTGAGGCATCAGATTTCATTTTAACAAAGCCTATGGATGAGAGATAACCTGTGAGAGATTGTACCACGCCCGCGAGGCTTGTTTCAAGCCATAGATTGCCTTGCGCAATCGACATATATGAGTTGGTTTGTCATCGTTAGTGAATCCTGGAGGTTGGGCCATGTACACCTCCTCTTCCAGGTTGCCTTGAAGGAACGCATTGTTGACGTCTAACTGGCGGAGGTGCCAATTGTGGTGAAGGGCCATAGTGAGGATGGTTCGAACAGTGGTAGGTTTACGACTGGACTAGAAGTTGCATAGAAGTGAATCCTTTCGCAACTAGACTCGCTTTATATCCGTCAATAGAACCATCCTCATTCCTTTTGATCCTGAAAAGCCACTTGCAGGAAATAATATTTTTGGTTGGGTTAAGAGGAACAAGTTTCCAAGTTTGGTTGTTAATTAAAGCATCAAGTTCTTGTTTCATCGCTTCATGCCACTAAGGATGTTTTTGTGCTTGTTTGAAAGTAGTGGGTGTGATGGTGGGGTTCACTTTGGCTAGGTAATCAAAACTTTGTTTTGGTTTAGTGATGTTGTTTGGGGATCGGGTGACAACACGGGTAGGAGGAGAAGGACATTTAGGCGGGGAGGGAGCAAGCTCCGATTCAAGGATAGAACGGATTGGTTGATGGACCATGGGTGTAGGTGGAATTTTGTGCCTGCGATGATAAATGAGGAGGGGACGCGGGCTGCAATTTGTGTTTGTGGGTATATGCGTTGGTCTATTTGTAGGGAGGTCTGGTGGTGCGATCCGCTGGGCAATAGGTTGAGAAGATGATTCTGGGAGCATTGGAATTGTAGAAGATGAAGGTGATAGAAATTTACCGGGAAAAGGAGAAGCTGCATCCACCGTTGGTTCACTGTCGGAGTCGGATTGTGAGTTTGAGTTGGCTTGTAACTCTGCTGGAGAAGGAGAAGATACTGAGCGAGACTCTACAGGTGTTTCGGCGTCAGTTTCTAATAGAATTGGAAGCTCTGTAGATATGGGAAGTTGGGGGTGGGATCCGAAGAATTTGAAATTGTGATATTGTCCCATTTTAGGTGAGATGATTTGAGGGCAGTCCTGGAGAACAAGGTTTTCAAAGGGAAAATATTCTCAATAAATTGCTACATCTCGAGATAAATATACCTTTGCAGAAATTGGGTCAAAACATTGGTGACAGTGATGAGATAAGGAAAACCGAGATAGACACACGGGGCGGATTTTGGTTTGCGGAAATTGGGTCAAAACATTGGTGACAGTGATGAGATAAGGAAAATCCGAGATAGACACATGGGGCGGATTTTGGTTCAAGTTTATTTTTGGAGTATGATTTAAGTCATGGGTAGCATAAACCATCAAAAATTCGCAGGGAGCTATACTTGGACGATTTTGTGCCAATAGTTCACTTTATTCACCTTAAGAAAAAAATAGAAAGAATAGTTTATAGTATTTTACATTTGAAGTGTACTACGTCTGATATTTATAAGATAGAAAGCTTTTCATGAACTTTTATTGCAGACATGGATTTACTTTACGAATAGATATTTAGAAATTTATTTTGTAATCTATCGTTGTTGTTAGACTGTGAGTTGTTTTGTTATTTTTCAGATTCATCTCTGAATTAACCCTCTCTAATTCCATTATCTTTTTCCTTGTTTTCTATCCAGAATGATGCTTAGCAGTATGTTCAACAACTAATCAGGAAGAACAGCTATTACCTCTTATGCTTTATGTCTTGCGGAAGCATCGTGTGAAGCTTACTTAATTAGCTTGTCCATATCAGTTCAGATAAGTGCGTCGTCGATTTCTTTACCTGCACAACAGTATTACAGCGCCAATTATGTACTTAATGAAATGTACAAACATTGAAAATAAAAATGGCATGGAAAGTCATGGAGACGGAATGTGAAATTTCTGAATTCACAGGAGCGACTCTAATACCATTCTTGTCACGACCCAAGCCGTGGAGTCACAGGAGTAGCTCTGATACCATTCTTGTCATGACCCAAGCCGAGGCCCTGGCCGCGATGGGCATCCCAAGCCACGAAGGCCCGAGAGGCCCCTTAGCTCAGCCCACTAGTGATATTGTCCGCTCTAGGTCTAGACCCTCACGGCTTTAAAACGCGTCACTAGGAAGTAAGGCTTACTTACTTATATATCCAGCATCCCTTCTTTTCCTAAGTTGGGGTGTTACATGTACCATCAAATTGGTAGTATTCTCCTAGTAATGGCTTGATAGCTTTGGTTGCCTTCACTGCATGGTAATGTGGTATAGTTGAGAATAGAAGATGCAACACATGAGTATCTACAAAATAGTGAAAAAACTTATTTGTGTTTGTCTGTGGTAGCTAAAGCTCCTCTTAACAAATCCCATTCGGGTGAGTGTGGCTCAACAAATTCATTAATATTATGGATCCATTCATAAGGGGCATCCCATAATTACATACAAGCGAAGCTAGCTCTTGTGTCAGAGCAATGCGATACAACACATAAGTAGTTGCAATCATCTGAAATGTATATCCATAACCTGTCACGATCATTATATATAGGTCCATATATATGGATCAAAATGACATGCAAAGCGATCATAATTCTTTCCCGTGACATTAAATGTAAAGTACAAAGGCATGCCGAGAGTGAGGATGGTGACAAGTTGGAGTATTCGTCCTAGAGGATTGTTCGACTATTTGTTGAACCAATGTAGTTCAGATTTAATGCTTGGCACATATATAGATTTCATCATGATCAAGGGAATTAGTGTTGGAGTAGTGACGACGATGGCTATATTTAAATGAGAAGTATGGCATTAGAAGTGCAGAGTGAAGGATAAAACCAACAGTGTCATCTACGCACGTGTAATCACTAAACGCATGATGGCCACATTCATGGGAAATCATCCATATTCCAGTAAAAACAGAAACCTTGAACAATCCAGTAATAAACCCATGCTAGGTAACAATATGGGGATGGAAGGAGGTGAAAGTAAGTCGAGGCTATGTAGTAGAAGGCAGAAGCTAGTAAGAGATCATGAGAAAAATAGTAGAACGATCGGATGAGTGATCGTTGAAAGCAGTGAGGAGAAATAGCCTTCTTCATATCATCAATTCTAAAAGGGACTTTAAAATTGGGATTCTTTTAAGAGGATTTTTCTTTTGTTCATTTTTAGTTGTTGGAGTAGACATATTGCCACCACCTCCCATTCTTGATACTGAATCTGCAACAATTAAACACATATATATTCATAAAATCAAATGCCAAAATTAGCAAATAAAAGAAGAATGAGCATTTAAAAAAAGAGCTTATAAATAAAGATATAGATTTTTGGTGAGGGAAAAACTACCTCACAAATCACAATTCAAAAACACCTTATAACCTTACCGAAGGTTGGATGTCTCTCTCTCCCACTTTCTCTCAACTTAATAGAAAATGGAGGAAGAGATTACGTGCGTGGGAAAAAAAATGGTGGTTTCATGTGGCCAACTTTCTTTTCAAAAATGGGCAGCTAACTTAGATCTGAAAAAAATTAATATCCTGCAAAATGTGCTTCATATTCCAGCTTTTTTATTATTAAAACTTTGTCCACTTGTTTGATTATTAATAATCCCATGCTGTACAGCAATGGCATTTATAGAAAAAAATGAGCACGTGATTTATGAACTTACATCTATGTCATGAAAATATTAACTTCTTTCCCTAACCACCTTAGTTTTGTTATTTTAGTAGGTCTGATTTATGTTCCCACTTATGCTGTTTATTGGATAGCTAATAGGTCATGATTAAAATACTTCTATAGTATTATATTACTACACCAGTAGACTAGTTTATTATATATGAGCATATTATCATACTACATCACACTACAGGAAATTAATGATGTTTAATTTATATAGAGGGGCGAAGTTAGGATTTGAAATTTATGCATTATGAACTATCACCGAGCCTATTGTTCATTTTAGTTATTGAGTTTACAATCTGTACAAGGCTTAAATAAAAATTATTAGGTTCGTCAAAACCCGTAAGTAATACTCTATCTCCAATGGTTAGTGAAACAAGCCTGGACGCTGACTAGACTAATGTTTGTCTACAAATGCTTCTAGGTGCGTTTAGGATTAAAATCTTCATCCACCTGGCATATATATTGGCTCTATCATATGTCGCGGTGGAGAATATATTAATTTGTATGGTTTGTTTGGCCAATTTTCGTTTTAAAAATTCCAGACTTAGACCTGAAAAAATTAATATCCTACAAAATGTGCTTCACATTTCAGTTTTTTTCATTATTAAAATTTTGTCCAATTAGTTTGACTATAAATAATCACATGCGGTACAGTAATGTTGCTTATATTATTGGAGAAAGAATGAAAATATGTTCATAAATTCCTCTATTGAATGCATTAGCCCTAGCAAAAGTCTAGTAATCCATTTTTATGCTGCATTGATGGTATTGTATCGAACTTTGGTAATACATATATGGCTTTATCTCCCTTGTATAGACCAACTCATATATCAAATATGAAAGCCATATTATAGCTACAAGCTGTTGATTTTATGTTTCAATAAATTTTGAAACAAATACATCGGTTAAAGATTTTTAAGAGTTATGTTTCAATTAGTTTTGAAACAAATGTATTACTTAAAGTTTTGAGTTACAAAGGAAATGAATTTGATAAATTCATTATTCATAAGTTTTGAGTTACAAAGGAAATGTATTTGACAAATTCATTATTCATTAAGTTTTACGTTATAGGTTCTTGAAAGAATGACCATTTTTGTTTTAAAACATACATGAATCTATTAACTATTACTTAATTAATATACTTCTCATGCATGAAACTTTCATCCTATAAATATTGTTTTCTTTGGTTTGAAAAGACAAGCACTCAAAACTACTTTCCCCTTGAAAACACTTGAGAGACATTGATCAAATGGTGAAATCACCAATTTAAGAATAGAAGAGCAATAGTCTTGAATGCTACTTGTTTTGTGGCTTAGTTGAATTCCGAAGATAGAGTTGTCACTTGTTCTTCCGTTTGCTCGTGGGAGAGACTCCAACTATCTTCAAGAAGCGTATTATCGTGCCTCTAAGTCAAGCAAGTTTTATTTTGAATTTCTTGTACAATTATCATTATTGTTCTAACAATTTAAAGATAGTTGTCTCTATGACTTCTACATCAATATCAAATAGTATTCCATCTTTGCCTAATCCTAATTTTGAAATATTTGATGGCAGAGACTTTCCTAGATGGCGGGGAAAGATGGAATTCTTTTTAAAACGATTAAAGTTGGCATATATTCTTGAAGAACCTTGTCCTAATGCTCCTGGTTCTGAGGTAGCATCTGACGAGGCTACTTTGATTAAAGAACAAATTGCCAAATGGCAATATGATGATCATTTGTGCAAGAATTATATTCTTGGAGGAATGTCTAACAAATATTATGATCAATATTATGTTAAATGTAAATATGCTAAAGAGATATGGGACACTCTTCAAGCTATTTATTTAGCCGAAGAGGCAAGTTCTAAGAAATTTCTCGTTTCAAATTATATGGAGTTCAAAATGGTTGATGACAAGTCAATCACTAAACAAGTACAAAAATTTCAACTTATAACTAATAAAATTGCTATATCTGGAATTGCTCTTGACGAAAACTTTCATGTTGGTGCTATTGTATCAAAACTTCCTCCATCTTGAAAATAATACCAAAGCAAACTCTTACACAAAAAGGAAGATTTGACTCTTGAACAATTGTTGCAACACTTGCAAATTGAACAAGAGACACGATGGGGTGATAATAATAGTTTGAAAGAACCTGTCATGAAAGCTCATATGGTTGAAGAAAAATCAAACAAGAAGGAACCTGAAAATAAAAATTTTTCAAAGGCAAAGAAGACTACAAATTTCAAGCGTAATGGTGCCAATTTTAAATCTGGTGAATGCTATCATTGTCACAAAGTTGGTCACTATGCACGTGATTGTAGAATTCTCAAAGCCGAAAAGAAGAAAGAAAAAGCAAATAAAAATAAAAAAGATGATCTTGTGGCAATGGTCACAAAAGCATTTGTAGCGGAAGATCAAGTGGAATGGTTGATAGATACTGGTGCAACTCGTCACATATCAGGTAACCGAAATTCTTTCAAGACTTATGAATTAGTGGGGGCGGTAAAATTGTATATATGGGAAACTCCTCCTCTACGAAAGTTGTGGGAAAAGGAACTGTTGAACTAAAGTTTACTTTCAGAAAGATAGTTACATTGATGGACGTATTGCATGTTCCTGATATTCGAAAGAACTTGGTGTCAGGTACGCTTCTTTCGAAACATGGTTTTAAAATGGTTTTTGAGGCAGATAAGTTTATTTTATCTAAAAATGACATGTTTGTTGGAAAAGGTTATATTGTAAATGGAATGTTTAAACTCAATATTAAAAATAAAAATATTTCTGCTTATCCTGTAGAGTCTCTGAACTTATGACATAAACGTCTGGGACATGTAAATTTTAGATCCATTCAACTTATGGTGAATAATAGAATAATCAAAGATTGTGGAAAGAATCATACTACTAAGTGTCTTACTTGTAGTAAATGCAAGATTACTAAGAAGCCCATTAAGACAGTTGCAAGGACTTCCACACTTTTGCAATTAATCCATACTGATATTTGTGAGATAGATTATTTGTCACATCATGGAAAGAGGTATTTTATCACTTTTATTGATGACTACTCAAGATATACTTATGTCTTTTTATTGAAAACAAAAGATGAAATATTTGAGACTTTCAAAACATATAAAACAGAAGTTAAAAATAAATTGAGTGTGAAAATTAAGTCAATTAGGTCTGATAGAGGTGAAGAGTACTTAAAGTCAGATTTTATTGATTTTTGTGAGAGAGAAGGCATTGAAAAATAATTGACCATGTCCCATACACCACAACAAAATGGTGTAACAGAAAGAAAAAATAGGACTTTCATAGAAATGATTTATTCTATGCTTTATGGATCTGGTATATCTGAAAATTTGTGAACTGAAGCCTTGCTTTAAATATGTCATATTTTGAATAGAATTACTTCCAAGAATCACGATACATCTCCATATGAACTTTGGAATAATCGAAAACCAAATATAAATTATTTTAAAGTATGGGGTTGCTTGGCTTATGTTCGATTACCAAATCAACATTTAACCAAGATTGGCTATAGAGGAGTAGATTGTGTGTTTATTGGTTATTCACAAACTAGTAAGGCTTCTAGATTTATAAATCTTGAGACCCCAAGTCCTCACACAATTATTGAATCTTTACATGCTAACTTTTTTTAGCATATATATCCCAAGAAAAAAGATTCTTTTGAACAAGATTCAAGTTCTTCTAGTTTTCCTCTTAAAAGGAAAATAGTTGAGCCATTGGAAGAAAGTCAACCAAGACGTAGTTCAAGATCAGCCAAATCAAAAGACTTTGGACCTGATTTTCAAGCTTATTTGGTTGAAAAGGATCCTGAAAGTTATGCTGAAGCTATATCTTCACATGATGCTCCATGTTGGCATAAAGCCATTGATGATGAAATGCATTATATATTATCTAATAATACATGGATATTGTCAGATCTTCCTTCTGGATGTAAATCAATTGGTTGCCGATGGATTTTTAGGAAGAAAATGAAATTCGATGGTACTTTAGATAAGTACAAAGCCCGTTTGGTAGTTAAAGGTTTTACACAATTGAAAGATATTAATTATGTTGATACTTTTGCTCCTGTAGCTCGGATGACCTCTATTCGTATCTTGATTGCTCTAGCAGCAATTCATGGTCTTGTGATTCATCAGATGGATGTGAAAACTGCATTCCTGGATGGAGATCTAGACGAAGAAGTCTACATGAAACAACTAGAAGGATTTGTCAATCCTTGTCAAGAACGTAAAGTTTGTAAACTTATTAAATCTCTTTATGGATTAAAACAAGCTCCAAAACAATGGCACGATAAATTTAAAAAAGTTATGATTTCTAATAGCTACTTAATCAATGGTGGAGATATCTGCATATTTAGTAAATTTCAAGAAAATTCTAGTGTTATAATATGTCTTTATGTAGATGACATGTTGATCTTTGGAACTGATATCGAAAGAGTCAGAGAAATAAAATATTTTCTTGCTTCTCAGTTTGAAATGAAAGATCTTGGAGAAGCTGATGTAATTTTAGGCATCAAAATTGTAAGATCGGCAAGTGGTTTGACTCTTACTCAATCAAGTTTTATTGAGAAGGTTCTAAAGAGGTTTGGTCATTTTGACGATAAGACTTTGGTCATTTTGACGATAAGACTGCTCCTACACCATTTGATCCTAGCATCAAACTAGTGCAAAACTCTGGTGATATTCTTGATCAATTGACATATTCTCAGATTGTTGGGAGTCTTATGTATGTCATGCATTGTACCAGGCCAGATATTGGTTATGCTGTAGGAACTTTGAGCAAGTTTACTGGTAGCCCTAGAGTTGAGCATTGGAATGCCTTAATTTTTGTTTTAAGGTATCTGAAGGGTACTATTAATGTTGCCATGCATTATTCTACCTTTCGAGCAGTTCTTGAAGGCTATAGTGATGCTACTTGAAATTCTGATCCGAATGACTCTAAATCTATTACTGCTTGGATTTTCACTTTGGCTGGAGCAGCAATATCTTAGGGATCAAAGAAACAGACATATATTACTCACTCGACCATAGATTCAAAATTTATCGCTATGTCTTCTGTTGGAGAAGAATCTGATTGGCTGCGGAGTATGCTGATAGATATTCCATTATGGGGTAAGCCAATACCACCTTTAACTATATATTTTGATAATAAAACAGCTATATTTCGGGCTTCAAATGATTGTTACAATGGCAAGTCAAGACAAGTTCGTCTCAAACACAATCATGTGAGAATATTATTGGAGGATGGCATAATATCGCTTCAATATGTAAAGTCCAAACTCAATTTAGTAGATCCTTTGTCTAAAGGGTTAGGCTAGGAATTGGTGGTACAAACTTGTAATGGGATGGGAATAAAGCCTGTTGTAGATTGATTGTACTTTATGGTAACCCTACCTTATGATGTAATCTTAGGTTCAAAGGGAAAAAGAAGTAAAGTTACAATTGTAAAGCACATCAATAAAATTTTCTTTTTCCCTAGAGAGTGAGTAGATGTACATAAGTTGAGATTTATTCTCTTGATAAATCTATAAGACCGATATCGGTTGGAGTAAATAATAAAACAAAGATAGATTTGACAGTATTCCTACAAAAGAAAAGAATGAGATTATATTCTCTTATTAAGTCTATACACCTATTTCGGTTGGAGTGTGTAGGAACACTCTTGATAGATTTACTGATACTTTGTTGTAAAGGATGATGAGATTATTTCTCTTAATGAAATTCATAGACTACTTAGTCGGAGTATGAAAAATTACTCTTGATGAATTCACCGCACTAAGTGCGAAGTGGAGGCCGCTTTAATAAGATTTTTACAGGAAAATCTTAAAGCACTTAGCTAAAAGGATTCGGGACACATGGTCGTAAGGTGTCAAAGAATTTTGATTTTCATCAGAACATAGCAATATGCGTAGAGTATTTTTCTACTTCATTCAATGAACCACTTAGTTCAAGATTTATTCACTAAGTAGTCAATGATTTAGAAAGTCTTCACTAGATAATGGTTCAAGTCCAAAAGACACTATTATTGATGCATGTTGCTAGATTGATATCTCAAATGAATTTTATTTTATTTTTTTAAAGATAAAATTTCTTGAAACAAGTGGGGGATTGTTGATTTTATGTTTCAATAAATTTTGAAACAAATACATCGGTTAAAGATTTTTAAGAGTTATGTTTCAATTATTTTTGAAACAAATGCATCACTTAAAGTTTTGAGTTACAAAGGAAATGAATTTGATAAATTCATTATTCATATGTTTTGAGTTACAAAGGAAATGTATTTGACAAATTCATTATTCATTAAGTTTTACATTGTAGGTTCTTGAAAGAATGACATTTTTTATTTTAAAACATACATGAACCTATTAACTATTACTTAATTAATATACTTCTCATGCGTGAAACTTTCATCCTATAAATATTGTTTTCTTTGGTTTGAAAAGACAAGCACTCAAAACTACTTTCCCCTTGAAAACACTTGAGAGACATTGATCCAATGGTGAAATCACCAATTCAAGAATAGAAGAGCAACATTCTTGAATGCTACTTGTTTTGTGGCTTAGTTGAATTCCGAAGATAGAGTTGTCACTTGTTCTTCCGTTTGCTCGTGGGAGAGACTCCAACTATCTTCAAGAAGCATATTATCGTGCCTCTAAGCCAAGCAAGTTTTATTTTGAATTTCTTGTACAATTATCATTATTGTTCTAACACAAGCTAATAGCCATAATCGGGACAATCATCATCATTCACCAAGTCATGAAGTAACCTTATACTATAGGATCAGCCTGAACATGTGTGTTCTCATTATGCAATTTCTAGAAGATCGGTTCAGGTTCTAATGTAAGTCGAACACAACTGAAAGTAATACCTTATTCCGGTAAATAACATCCCTTATATAGGCGTACATCAAATACCAAATACTACCTTATTTACCTAGAAACTACTACTCTAAAATTGACTAGGAAGTAGGAACCAAATAACCAAATACTGTGTCCGTTATTTTGCAGCTATTAGTCCAAAATAACTAGGAACCGAAAAACTAAATACTACTATGAATAGGCTAACAGCTATAACTTCGATTTAGACTACAACTAGTTAGGACTTCTTTTGTGCGTTGGCGGCTGGTGTTGTCATCTCTGACACTTCCCCTCGACGCCAGCTTTCCTCCTTGACACCATGCTTAACTGAAAACAAAATTCTTCAAACTTGTTGATAGTCAAACCTTTTGTGAACAAGTCTGCTACTTGTCCTTCAGTTCCAATGTGCTTCAATGTGATCGAAATGATAATGCACCTCCACATGCTTCTTGAATGAAAAATTGAATTTTCTGCCAAGCGAGCCCAAAACACTCCTGGACTGAAAATTCCCCGTTCACGCCGTTTTGCCTGTTTGACCAGCCAAATAGCCCTACCGTTCCCAACGGCCCATACTAGGCCGCTTCTCATCCTGGCTGGGGAACCCTAGTCGATTTTTAGCCCAATATATGCCCGGGCCCACCCCCAAAACTGTGGGCTATAGCACACCAATTTGGCGCGAAAATGCCCCGTTCGCGCCATTTTGCCCGTTTGACCACCCAAATGGCCCCGCGGACCCCAACGGCCTATACTAGGCCACTCCTCAGCCTGCGTGGGGTGCCCCGATAGATTTTTGGCCCAAACACACTCGGGCCCGAGCCCACCCTCGGAACCGTGGGCTATAGCATACCAATTTAGCCCGAAAACACCCCGTTTTTGCCACTTCGCCCGTTTGACCATCCACAGGGCACTGCCAACCCCAACGACCCATATTACGCCGCACCTCAATCTGCCTGGAGCACCTCGATCAGCCCAAAACATGCTCGATCCCTAACCCCACCATCGGAACCGTGGGCTATAGCACACTGTTTTGGCTCAAAAATGCCTCGTTCGCACTATTTCGCCTATTTGACCACCCAAATGTCCCACACTAGGCCGCTCCTCAACCTGCCTGGGGTGCCTCGATCAATTTTTGGTCCAAAACATGCCCAGACCTCGGGCCCACCCTGGAACTGTGGGCTATAGCACACCGATCTAGCTAAAAATACTTCGTTCGCATTATTTCGCCCGTTTGATCACCCAAATGGTCCCGCCGACCCAACGTCCCACACTAGGCTTCTCCTCATCCTGCCTAGGGTGCCCTGGTTGATTTTCGGCCCAAAACACGCCTAGGCCCTGGGACAACCCCTGAAACCGTGGGCTTTAAAAAATAAATCCAAGAAACAGGTTCCTCAACTTGTTCCTTTCTCTCATTCTGAAGCCACTGAGGAAAATAAGTTTTCTCCCTCAGAGATTGAGATTGATGTTCCTTCTCATACTTTATCCATACCTCTGAATAGTGGATAGTCATTTGGAACATGTCCTACACTTCCAAAAGACATGGTTTATTCCTGGTCGAGTTGTTACTGGGTATGAGGGTCCTGATATGGCAATTCTTTTTAATGGACTTCAATTTCAAGGATGGTCCATCTTATTTCTTCAAAGTGAGAAACAACGCAAGTTTGGCCACCCTAAAGTCTATGAGTTCTACACAAATGGGTCAGCTAAAGGAAAACTCTTTACCACAACTGTCCATGGTGTTTCTATGTATTTGGCTGCTGAGGATGTTGCTCGTATTCTTGACATTCTTGGGGGTTGGATCACTACATGAAATTTGGTTGGCCTTATCTAGATAACATGGCTTATGCTCTGACTATCACTGGAAAGTTTTTTGGAAATCCAAATCTGATCCAACATAGGTGTGTTCTTAAGAAAAAAATATCTCATCTCCATCAGCTCTATTTTTATGTAGTCCACATAACTATCATACTTAGAAGGAAGAGGAGAACTAAAGCTAACTATCTTGATCTGACTACCATGGAGTTGCTTAATACAAAGGTAAAAATCAATTTTCCAAGCCTCATTATCAAACATGTGTAGAGGATACTCTTAAAATATGACAAAAAGGCACATACTCTTGCTTATAAATTTTGGTTGGCACCCTTATTTGAGGATTTTGATGTTCCTGTTTAAGTTTGGTCTCTCTAAACTACGAAGGACATACTTGGGAGATTGAACCATATTGCTCTGCCTGTTTCTATGAGACAGGCAGACACTCTCATGCAAAGGTTGAGGAATGAGTTAGCTGATACTCTGGGTTAAACGAAGTCAAAATCACCCATGCTCGTTAAAGGGAAGGACTTCAAGCCAGGATCCAGACACTGGAAGCTAATCTTGCCAGAGAAAGGGCCAAGAATGCTGAGATCATTGCAAACTGACTAAGCTGATCTGACCTGTTCCACCATCCCTTTCAGCCTTGTTCTCTAGAGCCCCTAGGATTTTCTCTATTTTGTTGCTCTTGTCTCCAGTTCCTAGATATCTTCATATGCTTCTTTTTGGTGCTTGCTTTTAGATCATCTATTTCTTTATAAATAAAATCTCTAGTTGCCTATGCTTAATTTTTTACTGTCTTGACTATTGCATTGCTTTCTTACATTGTTCTTATATTGATTGTCTTAATGATAGCTCCAGTAGCCATGATGTGAGTAGCATTGCACTTTTTTTTATTTAGGGTTTGTTACTTTTAGATGATGCCAAAAGGGGGAAGACTTGAGGTGTGAAATTTTTATAACTCCTAACTAACATGTTTCTTACTAAAAAGTTCAACTTAGTGCCTATAGGAAAAGTCAGAAGTTGCACAATGACAGAAATTTGTCATCACCAAAAAGGAGGAATTTGTTGGGATGATGAAGTTTTGGTGATTCACACCACGAATGAAACATGTTAGTTAAAGTGGTCCACGGAACTGGTGTGCAGAGTCAAAGTAACATAAGTTCATCACAGGAAGATGTAGATAAGAGTGCTCGAGATCAGGACTTGGTAAAATCGTAATGATTGATCACATGTGGACAAAGAAGAAGTTGTGATTGAGTACAAAACTTGAAGATAAACTGAAGAAAGAGTTTTACTTAGATGAGGAGATCGACTTGAAGTAGGACTTTTACTTAACCACAAACTCTGATGAGTTGAGAGATCAAGGAAGAAGTCTTATCCACTGAAGGACTCTTCAAAGATTTGTGGTTAAATAGAGAAAGTGATTGGCATAATCACTTAAGCATTTACAAGGAAATCAACAATTAGCAAATTATCTAAGCCGTCAATAACTTGAAAAAGTCATAATTGAACCTGTTCCTATTACTCAGAATTAAGGTTTCTTAGACTTTATGTATTAGGTTGGTTCTTGAGTTGTATTGTTATTTTATTCTAGCCTCAGTAGAGTATAAACTAAGTTAGAATTATTGTCTTCAAGTTAGGGGGGAACTCGAAGATTTGGGAACACTTACCTTGGGGAAGGTGTGTGTTTTGTAGAAGCAGGAATTAGAGTTTATAATTCCTAGTTTACAAGTGTGTTGTAATTTGTTGATTGTTGAGGATCAAGTGTTTTAGTGAAGTTGTGGTTAAATCCTATAAAGGTACAGATCATGGTTTCTTACATCTCTTTGAGCCGAGTGTTTTCCACGTGAAAAATCACTGACTCATTTTTTTACTACTTTAGCTGTATTGAAACACGTTAGTCAACCTGTTCACTGATAGGCAATTGCTAGGCTAAAAGAAGAATCAGTAGGGTACGTATTCTAACACTGAAGATTGTAAGCTACAGGACGATGTCATAGAGGATGGCACTTTTGTTCCTACAAGGGAAGTTAAAGTTGGTGATGTGACCTCCCAGATTCCCAAAACTAAGGAGTTTGATGACGCTGACGGGAAAAATATAGAGAAAAATTATAAAGCCAAGAAGATTCTTGTGTGTGGTATTGGTCCTGATGAGTACAACAGGATCTCACTGCTAAGGAGATCTCGGATTGTCTTCAAACAACCCATGAAGGAACCACTCAAGTGAAGCAGTTCAAAGTGGATATGCTGACAAATCAATATGAGAATCGTTAGCACCATAAACTGAAGAGTTAATTAGTGGTTTCACCTGCTGGAATTCGGACAATTGTTATATAGGCTCGGTGAAGTATACTAATTGTTTTTATATAAATATATATAAAATAAAGGGGCAATACAAAAACATGTGCTTTAACTTGGCTTCAGCAGACATTTATGCCCTCAAACTTTAGATGTGTACAAGTAAAGACATAAGCTATCATAAAGTTGAACAAGTAACACATTCACGTTAACAAAATTCATTAGAAATATCAACTGAATTGATCGAGTGACTTTGTAGGTAAAATGATGATAACAGTGTGACTTTTCTGTTACATAAAAAAAAAAAAAGGTAACTTTCTGTGACAGTTACCATTAGTTGAGATGGATTGAACTCATAATTCGTTAGATGCTTTTTATGAGTGTCTAATGGATATTTCTCAATGTTCCGGCTATTCATGGAACATGACAAGCAGATGATTGATCATCAGGAAGAAATCGAAGAATTTCTTGGAGATCCTGTGACTGTTTGATAAATCAAGTGCAAGTAGTTAAAAGGATTATTAGGATGTTTGCTCTAAGTATTTCAAGGTTTTTAAGTAAACAATATTAATTTTTGGGAATATTAATAATCAAACGAATGGACAAAGTTTTAATAATGAAAAAATGGAAGCCAAATCACATGGAGTCACTAAGAATACATATGGCCTCTTTTGTTTGTTAGTACTATATACTAATTTATTTTAAGATGTAAGTTTGCCATCTTTGAACGAATAAATTATGTAAGTCTGCCATCTTTGAATGAATAAATTTTGGTTAATCAACTACCAAAGGGTAATAATGGTACAGATCACATATTTTCATGTAATGAGAGGTCTCGGATTCGAACATGAGAATGGAGAAATTCTCGAGAAGGAGCGATTCCTTGCTAAGTTGATGGTAGGGAGCATTTTTCCCTTGATAAGCCCTTTGCCGAGGGAATCAGGACTAGTCAGACCAATAAATTCCGAATAGCAGATGGTTATTATTAATCTATTATAAAAAAAAAAAAAAAAAAAAAAAGTTGGCCAGACCTCTCATGCTTAATCAGAAGTCTTGAATTCGAACATTAGAATGCAGAAATTCTTGATAAGGAGCGCCTCCTTGTTAAATGGATAGTAGGGAGCGTTTTCCCTTAATGAGCCCTTTGCTGAGGAAATCTGGACTAGTCAAACGAATAAGTACCGAATACCGGATTGTTATTATTATTAATTTTTTTTTTTAGAGTAAAGCATCTAGGTAAGGCCAGGCCTCCAGTTCTCTATATTATATAAGGAAGAGAACTCTCTAGCTTTTAGGTAAGGCTAAAAGAAGGTGTCTTTTGAACTTTTGAGGTATTTCCACTAAAGTTGGCATTCTGATTTGGTTAGGGGAGAAAATTTATTTTATACAATATATATATCTACACTCTGTATGTTTGAATAACAAACTTAATTGTTGCAGATTCAGGATTAAAGAGGCAGGAGAACAAAAATGGGAGCCGGTGGCAATATGTCTGCTCCAACAACTAAAACAGAAGGAAAGAAAAATCCTCTCCAAAGAGCGCCAATTTCAAAGCCCCCTTTTAGTATTGGTGATATCAAGAAGGCCATCCCTCCTCACTGCTTTCAACGATCTCTCATTCGCTCGTCCTCCTATCTTGTTCAGGATCTCATACTTGTCTACATCTTTTACTACATTGCTGCCACTTACATCCAAGTCCTTCCAACCCCGTATCGTTATCTAGCATGGCCAATTTACTGGATACTTCAAGGTTGTTTTAGCACCGGATTATGGGTCATTGCCCATGAATGTGGCCATCAGTCCTTTAGTGATTACCAATGGCTAAATGATACTGTTGGTTTTATCCTCCACTCTGCACTTTTAACACCATATTTCTCATGGAAATATAGTCATCGTCGTCACCATGCCAACACTAATTCTCTTGAGAATGATGAAAATCATGTGCCTAAGCTTAAAACCAAACTAAGATGGTACACCAAATTATACATGAATAATCCACTAGGAAGATTATTCATGCTTGCCTTCACCATCACTGCTGGCTTACCTTTGTACTATGCCATCAATGTAGCCGGCAAACCTTATGATCGTTTTGCAAGTCATTATGACCCATATAGCCCAATTTATAATGACCGTGAGAGACTACAAATCTACATCTCAGATGCAGGTTTGATTGCAACTATTTATGTATTGTATCGCGTTGCTCTGACACAAGGGCTAACTTGGCTCATATGCATCTATGGGGTGCCCCTCGTAATAGTGAATAGTTTCATAGTGATAATCACTATGTTACACCACACTCACTTGTCATTGCCACATTATGATTCATCGGAGTGGGATTGGCTAAGAGGGGCACTAGCTACGGTAGACAGAGAATATGGCGTGCTAACTAAGGTCTTCCACAATATTACAGATACACATGTTTTGCATCATATGTTCTCAACCATACCACATTACCATGCAATGGAGGCAACCAAGGCTATCAAGCCATTACTTGGAGAATACTACCGATTTGATGAAACTCCATTTTACAAAGCATTATGGAGAGAATTTGAGTGCATCTATATTGAGAAAGATGAAGGATCTCAAGGCCAGGGTATTTTCTGGTATAAAAACCACTAATGTAGGAGTGGAATCATAATAAATACTTACCTAGAATTGGCTAAATCTTCAGCCTAAGTCGTGATAAGTATTTTGGATTGTATGTTTTCGTAATATTGTATTTGGATTGTTACTTTAAAATTATTGTAAATGTGTTGTTAAGTAACTATGAAAATGTTTGTTTCATGTAACAGCCAATTTATGTAAATCCATTGTCAAGAATGGCGAGGGCAGTAGTGCCCCCTGCTGAATTGATAGAGTGATCTACACAACTGAGTTGTGTATATGCACAAATAATCGCATTGAAACATATATGACAACATGCACATATATACTGTGCATAACGTAACATTCACGATTACGAGACTCCTCAAGTCAACCTTTCTCTTGATCTAGGTACACCACCGGGCGACTACAGAAGAACGCCAAGAATAAGAAGTTTTTCCTGCACTAGAGGTTCAAGTTTCAACTTGTCACAAACACGCAAGGTTCATGCATTAGGTAGTCTCGATCCCATTCCCTCCTGACTTAACCCAGACTATACCAACAAGGCATAAACAGTTGTATTAACATATAAACACATTCTAAACATAACTAAAGCACTAATATTACTCAAATGGAGGGGTCGAGTTGTTACATTAATTCCTTTTGTGTATTCTATCAATCACATATTTCGTCATCGGAAACAAAATTCTATTTGAAGTAAAAATCCTAGTCCATGATATTCTAGGACATGAGAAAACTCCAGAATATATATGGAATGAAGATCATTGAGATGCACACCAATTGCATACTCGTGAAATTAATCATCCTGAGAGCGAACCATTGGAGCAAAACTGCACGACTTGTCACAGGCTCACAGCAACAGTGGAACCTGGTCCACGAGTTGTTAGGTGTGTTCGAGTTTGTACTATCGAATATTGAAGTTTTTTTTGATTGAGTGAGAGAAGCTATGTGTCTAGATGTATATAGTAGTCTTTGTTGAGTTTATCAGTTGGAGTAAACTGATGAGTTGTTTTGTGGTTAAAGGTTGTCATCGAGTCTGTGATATGAGTGTTATTGAGTTGTAACTATTCCTATTGTTGCACTGTGATTGTGAGTTTGTGAGAATTGTTATAAGAAGAAATTTTATCTTCTTGATGAGTTGTTAGAACAGTTAGAGTTCACTGTTGAGTTGATTTAGTTCCTTAGATTATTGTAATGACCCTTCAGGTCATTTTTCATATTTATGATTATTTCCACCCTTTGAGCTTCTCCGTAGCTGCCCCAAGTCAATTATAACTTTCTGGGACCAATGGCTCGATTACCAAGAAGCTCATTTGATTTTTAGAGTCAATTCCCTGACCATCGGACGAAAACTTCAGTGAAACAATCTCGGACGCAAAATTTGACTGTGCCAGCAGATCCAAAATATTGATTTTAGTCTAGTTAGACCTTTGGTTCGGGTTTCAATGCACCCGAGCTCATTACGACCTATTAGTCGGAAAGTTGCAAAATCGAAACTATAGGGGAGGGCCCCACTTTTTGCCGAAATGACCTTGTATGGAAGTTTTGATCATATGGATTTGAATTGTGGTTTACACTCAAATTTTACTATTGGATCATATATTTTGGGTTCTGGATGAGTTCCGAGGATCAGAAACAAGTTTTTGACTTTGCTGTCACAGGGTACGCGTCTCTTCGCCGAAGGGGTCTATAAATAGACCCCAAGGTCGCGAATTTGGGGATTCTTTATTTACCTTTGAGATCCTAAAACCTATGATAACTCAAAATTGAGTCTTGTGGGTGTCTAGGGAGCTTGGTAAACATCTTTTATCATGATTATCATCCATATTAATGTAAGATTTCATCACTTTATTGGTGAATTTTTTAGTTCTTGACGCAAAATCCCAATTTATCTTAGGTCTTAATTTAGCACTAAATTTAGTTTGTTTTCATTCATTGATTGAGGTTTATGATTCCTTGGTGATGTATGAGCATTGGGTGGACCTCGGAAACATGATTTTCGTACGTGGGACTCACTTGGGGTTTTTTGTGTCGTTTTTAGACCCGAAGCACAATAGTGCAATATGGGTATCGTTAGACTCGTATTGATGAGTAGATTATATTTTTGATATTGTGATGACATTTTGGGCATTGTGAAGTGAAGACGAGTATGTGGTGCTTCAAGTGTAATTTTGCGGTTTAGCCTTGAGGTAGGCTCCTGTCCACTTTCCTTCATAGATGATGTATGATATGTATTGAGTGTGGATATGAATGTTAGGGTTGAGTATGAGCAAGATAGCTTAGCGTTGATTATTGATGTTTTGGGAAATTAGATGATGATCTTGGACCCATAAGATAGTATGTTTATAATCTTGTGGACTCCTATTGCCTTCTCCCTAGTTTAGATTGAATTGTATCTTGGATTTGATACATTGCTAGATTATGGATGGGGTTTTAGTGTTGAAAGCATGATTAGTATATTTGATCTTATTGATCTAGTATGGTATTCTCGGAATCGTAATTTGGATTGAATTGAATTAAGTGCCCTTATTTCTAGTTGAAGTTCCTATCTTAGGCTTGTATCTAGCTTACTTGACATCTCGAAGTTAAACTAGATATCTTGATACAAGCGTAAAGAACACAAGAATTACAAGTGATATGAGTGCAAAGAGGGTACAAGCACAAGAAGCCATACTTGAACCATATCCAAGAATAGGGAAGAGTGTGAAGGCCTTTGCAAAAGAGTGGCAAATGGGTATCAAGATCTCAAGACCATTCCCTAGGAGCCAAGGTCAATGTCTTCAAGGTACATTCATGAAGATGGATGTGTCTGAGCATGTCTTAAGTTCGTCCAAGGGAGTGTATGTATTAAAGTGTGAAGACATTCCTTGAGTGTCTTAAAAACACTACAAGGCAACCCCATTTATACACTCCAAACCCGCCCCTTAATTAAGGGTAAATGTGTCATTTCTCATCTCTTTTGTAATAGACTATAAGTAGGAACCACTTAGTCTTATTTGCTTAGTTATCTTATTCTTGAATCATTTGTAATATTGAACATCATTTTCCTCTCAATAAGAAAGTATACCACCAAACATTTAAACATCACAAGTGAAAGATTCTACTTGTGTTGTGAAACGGCTAGAAACGTGAGTACTTGAGTGAACCAAGTTTCTCTTGTGTTCGCGTAAGAACTTGGTTCTTGTTAATGTGATTTGTAGAGGTTTTAGAGTTTGATACACTCTTTAGTTGCTACATTTCGTATTCTCCTTATGTCAAGTTACCTATCTTTTTATTGTTTTCCATTTATGTTTGATTCTAATGACGTCTTATTGTTTTGTTGTTGCGAGTTTAGGGGTGTTGTTGTTGATGGTTTGCGGACTGTTTTGGTGTTGTAGATACCGTTTGGTATCATATCTTAGCCTAGTTTGGGGCATAGTGTACCTAATTAAGGAAATTGAGGTTTAGAAGTGGGATTGCCCGGCCCACTTAGAGCTAGATTTGTGTTAGCCCTTATGGGCTTAGTTGCGGATAGTAGGCGTAGTTGAGACTAATAAACCTTATTTATGAGATTTACTTGGTGAATTGATAAATTGTAATGATGTTTCTCGGATTGTGACTTATGAGTTATAGCTATGTTGTTTCTTATAGAAATGATGTGATAAAATGGGTCCATAGAGATGCTATTTTCTGTTAGACTTGATACTTGGCCCATAGAGATGTTATTTCCTCTTAAGACTTGATACTTGGCCCATAGAGATTTTATTTTCCTCTTAGTTATGATATTTGGCCCATAGATATGCATTTTCGTCTTAGTTATGATACTTGGCCCATAGAGATGCATTTTCCTCTTTATTATGATATTTGGCCTATAGAGATGCATTTTTCTCTTAGTTATGATATTTGGCTCATAGAGATTCATTTTTCTCTTAGTTATGATATTTGACCCGTAGAGATATATTTTCCTCTTAGTTATGATATTTGGCCCGTAGAGGTGATTTTCCTCTTAGTTATGATTATTGAGCTTATAGAGATAATGTAACACCCTGATTTTCTGAACCGAAATGCTACACGGTGCTCATGACCCCGAAGGACCACAAGCTAACCCATGACTGATATCTGTACCTGTATACTACATAATATACATAAAATGCGGAAACATGAACATGAAAGGCCATAAGGTTCGAACTGAATAAACGTCTGATAACAAAATATCTGAAAAAGGTATAACAATATCAAAACAAGTCATAAATACTGAAAATAATGAGATCTGAATATCTAATCTAACATCTAGTCTGAAAGCCTCTAACTGAACTGAATAAGGAGTTGAAGGAACATGTCTCCAACTAACTCCATCTAGCAACTGAATAGTAAATATAGCAATAATCATATCGTCCTTAAATGAGAAGGACTCACTGTAAACTCTGAACAATGGAATGCTACTGCTGATCTGGATCTCATGCCTCTGAACCTATGGTGTAACATAAAAGAAAGCACCATAGCGCAAATACGTCAGTACGTCTGAATGTACTGAGTATACGAGTGAGGTAGGCTAAATGCAAAGGGTTATATGCATGAACAATGCTAACTAATATGAACATGAGAATACATACATGCATAAAAAACTATAACTGAACTCGTGATGATGCTGACTACTGAGTCTAAATGCTGACGATATGACTTTACTGTTACTGAGGTACTGAATAGATTATTGACTATTTCTGACAGTTCAAAATATGAAGAACTGGTTTGAATGACTGTGTCTAACAGTCCTGAAACTGAATACTGGTAACGTGAGCTATGACAACTGATATAGCTGATATAACTGTAATGATCAGACTAATCGATATAATCGATACTGAGAGACTGTATCTGACAGTCTAAGTTCTGATGGAACTATCTGAGTTTTGTTCTACTTGGAGTAACTAAATCTAAGATCAGTCCTATCTAGTGGGTGATCATGAATATACTGATAATAAGGATGATTTGACTTAGTCTGAGATCAGTCCTATCTAGCGAGTGATCTTTAAATCTACTGATTCTGATACTGATTAATCATAATTGAGATCAGTCCTAGCTAATGGGTGATCTTGAAGTCTATTTATAATGATAAGCATTGACTGTATCTAACAGTACTAAATCTGTACTACTAAGCTGAGTTGACTGTGTCTGAAAGCCCTGATTCTGTAACTGAAACTGTGGGATATGTTCATCTAACTGACATACCCCAAGCTAAGCTGACTGGGGTCAAATCTCTGCCCTGACTGGAAGGGTGTCAGTATCGCGCCACCAGTAAAGACATCTGTTGTGGAGTCAGTCCTAATCTAGCGAGTGACTCCTGGGATCATTCCTATACATATAAATGTGCTAACGGGTGACCCCTGAGTATGTCAGTCCTATCTAATGGGTGACATATCATACCTATATTGGTAACGTAGTTCTGGAACTTAGGGATTGCTTCTAGGGATCTCAGTCCTATTCTAGCGGGTGAGCCCCCATCCCTAGGTTCGCTCGGTGCTGAATCCTACTCCCATCTGAAAGACACTGAACTGAATAACTGGGCTGAACTAAATAACTTAACTGAACTGATTTGCTGAACTGATACTGATTGATTGAACTGATACTAGTGGTATTGTTTAGCGGAGCTAAAACTGAGTTTACTGGGTTCTGAGGACTGATTAAGAGTATTGAAGTTACTGAGATTTATTGTGATTGCTGAGGTTACTGAGCACTAAGATTACTGAGAATATTGAACTACTGAGATTACTGAGTTTTCCTGAGTCACATGACTGACTGATTTCTATAGATCATGGCTTGACTGAGAGTATGATGAAAACATGACATGGCTCTAGGCACACAACTATATTTTTTGAGTACAAGTACCCCCAGGACTCGATGGAAGGAAACTAACACACATGACTGACTTGATCATAAGAATAGAGTCCATAATCCACAATATCATAAATAAGGGATTTCATACTAAGCATGGTTCTCAACAATCTATTTCATGGAAGGGAATTTCATACAACATGTATATACTTGCATAGCTTTCAATATCATGCTCATTACATATTACAACCACAATACATGATATCATTACTTGGGGAATTTCATGGTATTCTACATCTTGTACATGAGTGGGTTTTGCAAGTAAGCATAACATAATTCCATAAGATTAGTTCATGAGTAATCCAAGAGTGTTCACAAGACACTATCAACATGTATGACATTGAATTATAGAGGCCTATCATGAATCCTCCACTTAGTCATAATTTAGCTATAATGTATGATTTATAGTCTCTTAGGTATTTTATCAAACACCTTACATGCACTCTTTAAGGCATAGGTGTATTCACAAACTTACACCACTTTAATCCACCCAAATTCATGGGTTCCAACTATATGATCACAATCTTCCTGAAAGTTCATCAACTTCCCACTCTATAACACAAACCACAAACAACAACATGAATAAAACCATATCACCACAAAACATTCATGATTTTGTTATCAAATATTGATTCTTGAACTCCACGAACAAAAGGAATCCGTGGATGAACACTATGCATACCTTAATGGCGATGAAATTGTTGAAAGATTGGACCTTCAAGCTTGATTATGCAACCCTGGTAGTTTTTCTCCTTCTTGTGCTCTTGGATAATGAACTTAAGATGTTAATAGGGTTGTAATGTGATTAGAAGCTATAAATTTCGTGAGGGTAAGTATTGGGACGTGTAAAGAGTGTTAAAAGACTTAATTATCCACAAAATAACTCAAAAACTAAGTGTTTTTCGTGGCTGAAATCATAAGTGTGCGCCGCACATCCTATCTCATAAGCTAAGGTGTGCGTCACACATGCTATCGCACACTTGAGGGTGTGCGCCGCACAACCTGTCGCACACTTGTTCCAGTAGCCATGTGCGATTGTTTATGCGTCGCACTCCTACTTTGCAGGGCCATAACTTCTTGCTCGGGTGTCGAATTTTTATAAAATTAGAATCGTTGGAAAGCTAATTCGATTCTCTACAATTTTATGGGTCTAAATCTGCTAAAAAATGTCACATATAAATCAAGTTATGCTCGTTCAAAGGTTACTCTTGCAGAATCACACACTAAAACTTGATGGATACAAAAGCTATTAGCTTGCCTTACTCTGAGTGGCTCATATGAGCATGCTTAACACATCATAAGATATCTTATCTCTAGGATACTTATTGTAAATCATGTACTCAAATATGAATCACAGGATATGAGGTTTCATAATTAGGAGAACTGATTCATTTTCTAGCTTGGAAACATACTGGGTATTACAGATAATTTTCCTCTTGGTCATGATGTATAACCTATAGATATGAGATATCTAATAGAGTTGATATGCTTGTTGATATTATGCCTCCTAGATGTGAGAGGCCTCCTATATGTGAGATGATTATAGATATACTACGGCTTATAAATATGATTATAGAGATGAGTTCCGGATATGTATATGGGCCGAAGGCCGTGATGATAATATTGTGATTATTTTGAACATATTATTAGGCCAAGGGTCAATAGATGATATCGATTGGACATTCGAAAAGTGTTTGTCCTTGTTGAGGATGCGACTACAGTTGATGAATATATGTATATGTGTGTGTGTGTATACACATCTCTCTGGTATGGGAACGGAGGAAGGTGTGGTATGACGCTTATGATTTCACGGATTGAATACTAGTGATGGCATGTATAGATTCGATACATTCATGATTATTATATCGGTTATTGATGTGATTCTAGCCGAATGCGATCTTATGATTGTTCTTCCTAATTATGGTATAATCTACGTGGTAACTAGTTGTCTATTAGGTTACTATAGTTCTTGATGCTTAGAATTCTAAATACATTATGTAATGAGTCTTGCTTAGTAATATGGTAGCTAACGACTAGGGTTGATACGTGGCTATGAAGTTGGATTTATTGATGGTAGTGATATGTGGCTATTGATAACAAGTTATAATTCTAATTAGTTGTTAAGTGAGGATAATGTGGTTAACATTGCTAGGTGTTAAGGGATTCTAGTGATAATGATGCATGGTTAATAATGATCCCTAGTTACTGATGCTGACTAGCTAATAACGAGAACTAGTTAATAGTGAGGATTAGTTGGTAAACAGTATTAGATATTGATTGGTGTTAGTTAATAAAAGATGTTTAGTTTATAAATGATGAATAGTGAATAGATGACAATTATGGTTTAATGGTGAACCTTGACTAGACATTAGGTTTGGCTAATTATTGATTAATGGTTAGTTGTTATTCCATGATTAATGATTATGTGGAGAATCGGTTAGATTGATAACTAGAGATCATGTGATGACTAGTAAACTAGAGGTATAATAATGAGTCGTGGCTATTTAATAATGAGCAGATAGAATATACTGATAAGATAGTTAACTTTGCGATATTATGATTACGATTATGAGTATATCGGCTTGCTTCTGTATTCCTATTATATGCCAATATTTATGTGTTGATAGTTACGATGATATATTGATACCCAAAAAGTTCGAAGATATTGTGATGACATATTGATACCGGAAAGATCGGAGGATTTATGATGATATTGATACCCGTTTTGAGTCCGGAGAATATTATTGAGATGATTTTGGTACCCAACAAGGCTGGAGGATATTGTGATGATATTGATATCTGGTTCGAGTTCAGAGAATACTATTGAGATGATATTGATGTCTGACAAGGTCGGAGGATATTGTGATGATATTGATACCCGATTCAAGTTCGGAGGATACTATTGAGATGATATTGATGGTATACTTTGCATTCATTCCTATATGTACATCGCCTATCACCAGTATGCACCTATATTTATCAGTCGGTATGGGAAGGTTGCATAGATATGGATGAAGGATATGTCTTGTGTTATTGTATGTTGATTGAACTTTCTGATCCTGAGGCGGTGGGGGTATGCATAGGCTCGTCTAGGTTTGGTTGTCCGGAGTAGTCGGTTATTAACGTTGTTATTGATATTGTTATTATCATTTTTATGATCATTATTATGGCTAGCTATGACAGATTGGCCATTGATCCAGTATCGAGATTTGAGGTATGTCTTTTGCTTCTCCTATCTTATATTGCATCATTATGCATGAGTATTTCATGTCTAGTCATGTGGATTAGAATCCCCAAGTATGATACTCCCTCCGTCCCAAATTATGTATCGTCATTTTCTTTTTGGTCCATCCCAAAAAGAATGTCGCCTTTCCTTATTTCGTAAATTTTTAAAGACACAATTACAATTTTACCCTTAGTGGTCCCACTTGATTTTAAATACTATTACTCCTTTTTTTATTTGTCTTTTCAATTAAAAATTGTCCCACTTGATTTTAAATATTATTACTCTTTTCTTTAAGAAGGGTAATTTTGTAACTTTAACAAAGTCAATACTTATTTCTTAAATATCGTGTCCGGTCAAATGGTGACACATAATTTGGGACGAAGGGAGTAATATTTAAATCATGATAGTATTATAATGAGGTCTTAAAATGAGAACATGATGATCTAGGTTATGTTTGAGATGACCTCCTGTTTGTATGTATTATATATATATATATATATATATGAAGCCAAGGTAATCGGATATCCCTTCCTTTGTTGTCATATTGTATAGTCGTTTCTTAGCCTTGTATAGTACAATATATCTTTCTTTCGCTCTTTATTTGTATCTTGACCTGGGATATATGGTATAGCATTGGTATATATTGAATGTAGCTAGAATAGGATAGTTCACCTAGATACTTCCTTAGTCTTATTATGTTAGACTCTTGGACATGAATAGGATAGTTGTCCCTTGTTATTCTCATTGACTTATTACATGATTTATGGACTCTTGGTTGTCGTTTCCATTCTGCTTATATGTTGTATATATCTACTTTATCTTTGGAGCTCAGTTGGTAGGTGCCTACTAAGTACCATTCGTTTGTTACTCATACTACACCTCTACAGCCTGCAGATCATAGTACGAGTTATCACCGTTGATGTGTGCATTGTGCGGAGTTGTCCTGATTCGGAGACTTAGAGTGAGCTCCTGACGTTCGAAGTATTACTTATCTCTCTCCTATGTATTAGACTAGCCTCTAAGTAGTATTCAGAGGTATGTTGAATCAGTGTATTTCTCCTTGATATATCACTTTTGTACTCTTATTATGTTTAGAAGCTCTTGTTCTGATACTACCAGGTTTTGAGATTCATCTATGTATTAATCTTTATTTCATATATTCCGCTTTCTTTTCCTTATTTTATTGAGTAGTTTGTTACTAGCCATTACGGACTACAGGTTGGTTTGCCTACTGGTGAGTTATGGTAGGCGCCATCATGACCTGAAAACTTGGATTGTGACAGTTATAGAGTTATAATCTGAAACCACTCGTTGAAGTTAGTGGACTTTAAATCACGTTGTAGGTCATGACGTTTACTCTCTTGAACAAGGAGGTTTTCCACTATAAATCCCGCCGTGTTATTGTTTTTACTTATCATTATAGGAACCTGATTCCTGTATATAGCAGTTGGTACTAGTTCCACTATCAATGAGGGAAATTACTTTCTGTTATCTGTGAATTAATTATAGTCCCATCCTATCAATTATTCTAAATAACAACTTACATCTTCGCTAATTAATTACTACATAAATTTTTTTCTTTTCAATAAAATAAGCATATTTTAGTTTTGGGAATCTTAAGCAATATTCTACTCCCAATTTTATTATTGGCACAACTATTTTATTGTTCAATCTTGGTATGCTAACCCCCCTGCAGCAAATGTCAATATAGTCAGAGCGATGGTTTCTATGACACCAACATCACCAAATAATATTTTTTTTTTTGTCAATTACTACCAAATTTTATTACTCCCTCCGTTTAAAAAAGAATGATCTACTTTGACTTGGTACAAAGTTTAAGAAAATAAAGAAGACTTTTGAATCTTGTGGCCTTAAATTAAAGTTGTGTCAAATGTACCAAAATGTCCTTTAATCTTGTGGTCCTAAACATGTCATGTGGAAAGTTGAAATTAAAGTATTGTAAAAAAAGAAAAAAGGATCATTTTTTTTTAAACGGACTAAAAAAGAAAGTAGTTCATTCTGTTTTAAACGGAGGGAGTATATTAACTACATATGGATGGGAATCAAATAATTCAACTTTTAACCTATATATAGACAACTAGTCACCATGTGAATTCAGTTGAGTTATATTCAATAAAAGTGATAATATATTGGTTAACCTAGGTTAAATGATAAAAAAAAAAAATTATTTTGAAAGAAAATGGCATGAAATTATTGAAAGATAAATTGTTTGTCATGTCAGAGTGAGAGATTCTCGAATTACATGTCTATTTCAATAAGTTAAAGTGTCTAGCTTGATTAACCAAAGTTCAATGATTAAAAGAAAAAATTGGAAAGAACATGTTATGGAATTATTGAAAGATAAATTGTTCGTCATGTCAGTGTGATAGATTCTTGAAACAGATGTTTATGTTAATAAGTTAAAGTGTCTAGCTTGATTAACCAAAGTCTAATGATAAAAAGGAATTTTGAAAGAACATGTAATTATTGAAAGATAAATTGTTTGTCATGTTAGCGTGATAGATTCTTGAAACACATGATTATGTTAATAAGTTAAAGTGGGTAGCTTGATTAACCAAAGTTTAAGTCATGCAATTATAAAAAAAATAAATTGTTTGTCATGTCAGCGCGAGATATCCACAAATGTATGTGTTATGAATCGAACAAAATAAGCAAACCACGAGCAAAAGGAAAAACATGAATACATAGATTTACGTGGAAATCCTTGCAAGAAAAATCATGAGCAAAGGCAAAGGAGGTTTCACTATAATGAAGGAAGAATAATACAATGTTGGAGCCAATAGTCTCAATTTCGTGTATATGAGAATAACCCGAAACAGCCCACTAAATCGCACTTATATAATCCGTGAATACAAATAGGTCCTACGCCCAAAAACATAAAAGTCCATACACTTTCAAGATCGGATCAACGAAATTTGGTTCACAACTCTAACAATTTGTCCATGTCAAGTTAAAGTTTCTAGCTTAGTAATGAGTGGATAAATTTAAGTATTGAACAACTCTATATTTACTCACTATAAATTTGGCCAACCATTGGATGTACATGTACTCCAAGGGCCATTTGGTTTAATGTATAGTTAAATTATACAACAATAAAATAGTGTTTGGTTGGTACATATTTTGGTTCCTCCATAGGTACATTACATTACATTTTGCATAGTGAATCTATAATAATAAACATATAGTATGTAATAATACATGTATTATTTGATCCCTTTTTTAAAAATCAAAGCCATCTACCCAAGCTTTAACCTTTTGTGGTGGTGGTGGGTCATTTGGCAAACCCAGTGAATATTTTATTTTACTAATTTGGAAGCTCAGTAGTCCATGTTTGAACACTTTTTAATTAGAAAATAATTTTGTTCAAACCTAGAATTTTAAACAAATATAGTCCTAAATGTCTGCTGTTTGTCATTATGTGAATTAAAAGAGTACAAATCAAATGATAGTAATTATATATGCTCCTTTCACCTCGTGTGGTGTGCTAAATAGTGCCAGAAGTTGATTACTGAACATTGATATTAATATTATTCTTAAAAGAATATTCATATTAAACTATACATTAATAAAATAGTGTTTGGGTGCTATATTTTAGTCATGTATTAATAAAGGTCACGCTATACATTAATAAAACAGCGTTGGACCAAATGAATGTTCATCGTCGATATGGGACAATTGTAGGTGGATCAAGAACACGAATTGCAGCTTAGCTTTGAGTTAGTAGCCAAAGTTAAAATATCAAATAGATAACATAAGTAATTCAATTTACAGTCAGATCTTTATAAACGTCATTTCGTTATAGCGGCGAAATCGATTTTTCAGGTTATATGTTACTTCGCTATAATGGTTATACCAGCAACAACGTTTATTATAGCGTTACACTCTTTGTAAAATTACCTCTATATAATAGCATATGTAAGAAATATATCATGTACAAAATGAAATGCTAAAATATTTATGGTGATCATTATTCATGTCATGCACACAATAAATTTAAAGTACCAATATCTAATTTAAAGGGAAAAAATGTATTTAAATGATATACATTAGTTATTTCATAACTTTACAAGGAAAAAGCAATTAATGTTTGTCTTTTTTTATATTCATGCTCTTTTTAGTTATGAATGAATAACAGTTATATAAAATCTGAACGTCAAATGTCAGTTGTACAAGCAGCCATGAAATTTTTGAATAAACGCTGCCACTATAGAGAGGTTTGGTTGTACAAGCAAAATAAAGTTTAAAAACAAATCTGGAACGATGGTACAGAGCGATGCTCCTTAGACACGAGTCGGCCTCGACCGAAATTGATATGAACTTAAACAGCAAGCACAATAAGCAAAGGCAAAAGCTAAAGAAATTTTATTGCTTGTGGATAGAGATGAGTAAAATCTAATGTCGTTACAATGGGGAGGGGTGGCCTATTTATTGGGTACAAGGACTATTTTTGACCAATAGGAGACTGCCGCTTCAGCCCTGCAGTACCGTAGACAACGACCAAGCGCAACTCGCTGACGAACCGTTTAGGGTTGCCAGCCGAATATCGTGTATCTGACGTGGACCTGTCGAGGATCGTCTGCGTACCTGAATGGTCTGACACGCTGATTCCTTATCTGTCCTTTCGTGCATGGTCACCATCGCTAGTAGTCTCGTATCATGTCAACATTTGTTCCCCGAACGTCGTGTTCATGGGCCAACTCTAATTTACCTAACCTAAGATGGCCTATGCTTGCTCAAACTATTTTACCATACAATGACTACTTAATTATTGGGTTCCTGTAACACCCCGTAGTTGTAACGCTCTTTTAATACGTCTAAAATGACCTTTAGGATCCCCGTAGTGATGGTAGACCATGTGTAGACGTTGTTGGAGGTGTTGGGGGTGTTTCAGCACCTCAAAACTAATTGTGTGCTCGCCAAATGGGACCTATGCGATGGTCATGTATCGCATTGCCATTGCCTACCGCCACTGGAAAGGCTAGGCACCGCCCACCTGTGAACTAGGCCATGAGTCAGGCACCGCCCACTTTGGGCTAGGCCATGAGCTAGGCGCCGCCCACGTAATGGCTAGGCCATGGGCTGTGCGCAGCATGGCCAATGCCTAGTGGCGTAGGGGCTCCATTTTTGAGTTATTTTAAGGGCAAAAAGGTCCTTTCACATCCCATATCCATTTCTAAATCAGTATATACGAGATTAAGGTCTCTAATTACGTTTTAACACCCACAAATTTCTAGTTCATCTTCCTTACGTACAAGAGGGGAAAACAACCTAGGGTTTGAACATTCAAGCTTAAAGGGTCAATTTATTCGCGATTTCTTCGTCTTTAAGGTACGTGGGGCTATCCTAACTCTCATGGGCATAGGTTTTTCAATTTCTACAAGCTTCAAAGATAAATATGCATGTATATGCTATGAGTTTTGGTAAATTGTTTTAAGAGCATGCATTGTGAAACTAATTTGATGAAATTATGTATGTAATTGTTATGTGGTTTTTTCATAAGTTTGATTTATAACCTCGTGCATATGTGATTTGAATTTGAAAGATGATTTATGAATGTGAATTGTGAAATTCCACTCCCCTTGATTAAATTTATGGACTTTACATGATCTGGATTATGAATTATCTTGAGAGCATGACTTAAGAGCCCCATGTTGATCATGAGATTTATATTTAACTAATGTAGGAGCTTGTTTATGAATAATGACCACTTCTTGAGTCTTAAATGTTTCCTTAACCATTATGCATGTGTTGAATAATGGAATGACCACCACTTATTAATGTCTTGCAAAGAGAATGGGTTTGCATGAGTTTCATATGATTTTGATAATAAGAACCCTTATGAGATTTGATAAACTTTTGGTGGTCATTTGCCTGTTTTGAATAAGAAGGGTCGTGGAATTGATATGATATGAATGACTTGCAAGTCTGGGTATAACGATACCCTGTTGTGATATGCGCTTAATAGAATGATAAAAGAATTATTTGTAAGAATGATGCATGTTTTATTTTAAGAGGCTAAAACTGAGCTTAAAGAGAGTTAGATGGTTACCTGAAGAAAGTACGAGTCGAAAGACTCTATGCTGGAAATCGTGATTTTCCGACATTGGATTTTGGTACACTGCTTAGTGATCTTGTGTGCCTTGTATTATGTCGTCCCAATTTGAGACTATGGTTAGGAGCCCTGCTTTGTAATCTCGTGTTGAACCATGACATGTTGATTTGATCTGAGAATTTTGACACCCTGCTCCCCCCCCCCCTACTGATACTCCAATCCTAGCGGTTAACTTGGATTGGGGGCTTGGACGCCGAGTCAAGGGTGGGCTCCATATAGCCCGTGAAATTGTGAACTTATAGGGTGTATCATCTAGCTCAACAGTACAATAACGAATTTAGTCATGAATGCAAGAAAAATATTTTGAAGTTTATCAAACTATGCCCATGTGTTTTCACTTACCTTATGCTAAATCGTTTTAGGAAATGCTCTCACATATGTTGTATAAAAACTATGTTATTTTGGATTGCTCTTCGTACCAGTACCTTGTGTATTGACCCCCTATATTTGAGGTTCTGAGGTCTAGTCTCGTGATCCCGCTAAACAGTAGATTGTTATCAGAGTTCAAAGCTGGTGAGTCTCCCTTATTTCGGAAGGCATGTTTTCACATGTGTTGGTTTTCTTTTGATTTTAGTTTATGGTCCGACCAAGTGCCTTGTCCTGATTTTAGACAGAATGTTGTTTCCAGTAGAGACTTCGTGGACTGGTTGTAGATGAATTTGGGTTTTCTCATGGACTTTTGTCCCACATTGTACCATGTTTCCAGTTTGCTACTGCATTATTACATATAATAGATGAGTTATGTTTATGAATACAAAGTAAGGGTCTCTCGGGTCTTCATGGTTCGGGATGCCCGTCGCGATCAGGACCTCGATCGGTTCGGGTCGTGACAGTTTCTGATAATATAAATATTTCTTATACATTTGATAGATTTCCCAATAAAAATACAGAATCTACATGTGAGAAAGTTAGTGAATTTCCAAAAGGTCGCTTCCACCACCCTAGATCCACCCATGCGAATAAATTAAAGTCGTCACTATGATGTATTAAGAAATGTAATAATTGGTACAAAAATTTGAATCATTTTTTTCCTGTGTTTGGTAACCTATTATCAATTCCACAATATATAGTTGCTTATATGGTATTCTTTGTATTATTTTTATTCCAAATTGAATGTGGTATACATAGGATAAAGACTTTTGGTGGCGAACCAAGGGTCACTCAGAAAAATCCGGGGACTAAAACTCTTGGCGACTGCAAAAAAACTGCCACAAAAGATATCTTTGGTGGCGACTTTGTAGCAGCGGATAAATAATCAAGTCACCCACTAATTAAACTTGTCGCGGCAAATGTAGCCACCTTTTAAAGGTTATCGGGAAAATATTATGCAACACCTCAAAAGGAGTCTCACATCGACAAAATACAAGAGATGTTGCGCATATAAGTAAACATGCTTTTCACTCTAGTGACGTGTTTTAAAGTCGTGTTGATCTAGACCTAGAGCGGACAATAGCATTTTAGTGAGTTGGGCACTTACATCTTATTGTTAAGTGATTAAAGTATCGCCATAAAAGGATAAATCATGAGGCGGAGTGCAGTGCATTCATACATATTATATATGACGCACTTTTGTGTTTCCGAGCTAAAGTTCTAGCACAAGAAAGTCGAAGTATATACTTTATTTGATATAAAGTCGTTTTTTTGGAAGATCCGCTAAAATAATGAAAAATATTTCTGCATATACGCCCAAATCAGTCATGATAAATCGGACCAAATAGGTTTATGTTAGGATCGATTAGCAGTTCACACACACTAAATCTATGGAGAGGATGAAGAAAACTAGAGAGAGAGTTCTTTAGGAGAGAGAATTAATTTCGTGGTAACACCCGTAGGTAACCTCCACGGCGTGAACATTAATATATAACAGTACGTCACATCTTAATCAGGCTCCACAATCTAACAATTTCCCACTTGGAGACTGATTCTGTCATCCAAGAATTACATTCTCAGAAAAACAAAAAATATTCCTCCATCATCAATATGTTCACCACACCGCAACATCTGTAGACACAACTACAGAAAACCAACTAAGGTTTTGCACAACCTTAGTTTACCAACATCAACACTTTTTGTCAATATGTCTGCTGGATTCTTTGCACCCTCTATCTTTTCCAAACACATATCACCTTCTTCCACTACCCTGCGAGTGAAATGGTATCATCTTCTAATGTGCTTCGTCTTCGAATGATAGACCGGGTTCTTCACCAACTGTATGGCACTCTGGCCATCTGTGTAAAGAATCTTCTTAAGTTGCTTCTTACCCAGTTCTTCCAGATAATCTAATAGTCATATCATCTCCTTTCCAGCTTCAGCTATTGCCACATACTCAGCCTTAATAGATGAAAGAATAACGCACTTCTGAAGCCTGGACATCCAACGCACTGTTGTACCACCTATGGTGTAAATGTATCCGGAAGTGCTCATGCTTGAGTCCACATCCCCACTAAGATCAGCATAAAAAAATATGCAGAATCACTTCCCCATTGCCAAAACAAAGTAAAGTACTAGATGTACCTTTCAGATATCTTAGAAGCCACTTCATAGTTTCCCAATGCTCTTTCTCGGGGTTTTCCATGTACCTGCTAACAAGTCCCACTGCATGTGTTATGTCAGGTCTAGTGCAGACTATAGAATACATCAGACTCCCAACTGCAAAAGCATATGGAACAAGTGCCATGTGTTCCCGCTCCTGAGCTGTCTTCGGTGACTGCTCCTTTGACAATTTTATGTGATTTTCCAATAGAGTAGTCTTGGGTTTAGCATCATTAACTCTGAACCTGGCCAGCACCTTCTCAACGTACTGCTCTTAGGATAGATTCAAAGTGCTAGCAGATCTATCCCGAGACATCCTCATCCCAAGAATCTTCTTCGATGCACCTAAATCTTTCATCTCAAACTCAGAAGACAGACTTGCCTTCAGAGAGTTTATCTCCTTCATACTAGATCCTACAATCAATATATCATCCACATACAAGAGTAAAAATACATACGAATCAGTGTATTTCTTGAAGTAGCAACATTAATCCTTCTCACTCCTGCAAAAGCCACTCTTACTCATAAAGGAGTCAAACTTCTTGTACCACTGTCTAAGTGTAACACCCCGCATTTTGGAAGAGAACGAAAACCGTCATTTCCTTCACGTAAAGGTTCCAAAAGCCATAAATCCAATGCAAGTTTAGTGTGTTAATAAATTATGTAGTGTGGAAACCTATTTGAGCATGAATTGAGATCATAGAGGTCCCCAAGCTCAAGGACAAGTTGAAAGTTTTCCTATCCTTCGAATTTTAGTGAGCATTGAAACTCAGATCAACTTCAATCGATCATTACTCTTTGTATATATTGAATTAGAGTACCTACTATATATCAAATGAAAGGTATTTGAATTATCTTTCCAACGATACTAATTTCACAAAAATCCAACATCTAAGGAAGAAGTTATGGCTTTGCAAAGTGGAGTGTGTCGTGTAGCATAAGGTGTGCGATGCACACCCTAACTTATGCCATAAGGTGTGCGATGCACAACCTAATGTGTGCAATAAAGAGTGCGTCACACAACCTATATTATGCGATAAGGTGTGCGCCGCATATATTATTACTCAAGTGACTTAAACACTCTGTTTTTGGGGCAAAATGGTCTTTTTCCCACCCTTATTTAGCCATAAACACGAAATTCAGTTCTAAATACCCCAAAATACACCTTCATTCATCACAATTGCTCAAGAACTCTCCTTAGGGTTTCAAAATAAAAATCCAAGCAACTCAAGATTCAACCGTGGGTTTTTTAAACTAATTGCATATTTGGAATCCCCAGAATGTAGGCTTCAAGAAGCACCTATCATCTTCGCATATACAGGTACGTGGGATTATCTCAAAAATCTCATGGGCTTAAAATTTCATGTTTTCAAAATGGGAGTTTTGAAATTACGAATATGATTATGTTTTAAACGTTTTATGATATTGATTTGGTCTTAGGCCTATTCCCGAAGTGATTTGATATATGATATACGTATCTGTATGTATTCCGAAAAGATGTTAACTTGAGAGCATGAATTATATGAAAATCCCTCTCTTGATATGATTTTGTATTAAATCCTCATATGATGTGAATTATTTGAAATCATCTGGACAAGCATGACATGAAATATTTTGAAAATGGTTATGATTCTTGACTTGAAATGAGAGGGTTGTTATGTTGAAATATGATTAATATAATGGTTGCTTGAAAGAATGATGTGATATTGATGGCTTGCAAGTCGGGTCTGACGATATCCTATAGAATAAGATATGTGATTGAATTAAATGGAGTTTGATGCATTGATTTTACATGAGATAGGTGGATGCCCGAAGAAGGCGTTTGAGTGTAAGGGCTCATTGCTGGAAATTGTGTTTGCCGACATGGGAATTTGGTACCAGGCTAAGTGATCTTGTGTACTTGACTTTATGTCATTCCCAAATTGGGACTATGCTTAGGAGCCCAGGCTAAGTGATCTTGGGCACTACTATACTTTATTGGGTTGAGACACCCTGCTATGTGATCTTGTGTGTCTTCTCCTCACTTATAATCTAATCTCAGCGGCAACCAAGATTTGACAATTGGTGTAAATGTTACATGTAGGGTATTCTACCTAGCTCAGTTGCATTACATTGTTGTTGAAAACTATTGCATTATGCCCATGTGTTTTCAAATGATTCGATATGAAACTGCTTTATAATGGCTCTCACCTATATTTGGAAAAAAAATATTATATTTTGTTTTTGATTTCTCTGCGTACCAGTACTTTTTTATTGACCCCCTTCCCTCCCAGGTTTGGAGGCACAGTTTAGGGGTCCAGATAACCAGTAGATCTCTTCTGATATATTTGCAGAATCAAGTGGTGAGCCTTCTATATTTCGGAAGGCCTGATGTCTGTCAGTTTATTTATCATTTAGTAGTTTTGGGTCTACTGGGGGCCTTGTCCCAGTTTTCAGACAGTAATTTATTTCAGTCATGTATTAAAGATTTCGCAGGCGGTTGTTCAGATGTCGATAGATGTTGTGGGACATTATTTCCCCTTTGTTGATTTCATTTGATTTATGACCATGTTTTCCGTAATATTGTGTATCTTCCGTATATCTTATTATCATATGAATTATGTGCATGATTACTAGATAGATAGGGGTGTTTTGCACCTTCATGGTTCGGAATGCTCGTCACGGACAGGGCCCCGATTTGGGTCGTGACACTAGGTGCTTGCTTCAGCTCATACAAGCTCCTATTGAGCTTGCACACTGTCACGCCCTAAAATCCCATCGGGCCGGATTGGCACCCGAAGCCGAGAAGGCCCGGGAGAACCCGTTCAAATACCTGTACTTTCACTTACATGTCACCAAAAATTTGGACAGCACTTCTTTGCATATAGAAGGGTCTAATTACCTGTATCAGGACAACACGCACAAATATAAATATATATAATACTTGGCCGTCGGGGCCACCACATATACAAATATAACATCACTATATAAACTTCCATGACTTTACCCTTCCTTATGTCTACAAAGCCTCTAGGATATACATGACATAACTAGGGTCGGGACAAACCCCCGCCCACACATGACTCCTGTACAATAACAAAACATAAGGGACCGACTCGGAAAGCTCCGAAGTAAACTGGAGCTCACCAACAATAGCTGTATGACCTGGCTCCTATTTATGCTGTGAATGAGCTAAAGCACCTGTGCCTGCAGCATGAAATGCAGGTCCCCCGTGAGGGACGTCAGTACGAAATATGTACTGAGTATGTAAAGCTGTAAATAATCATATGTGGTATGGGGGATCAAGAAAATCAGACGCAAATGAATAAATCATAATAGAAGTGAACCACACTTCATAAACACTTTTAGGATCATGTACATTATCTTATCATTAATCTGAATTGGGTTCTTGAATTCAAACACATTTGTGGAACGGTATACCTTCGTTCATTTCATTCTTTACAATTATCATTCGCCATTACCTCCTCCTCCCGAACCTCCAACCACCTAACAATAATCAATACTATACCGTACTGTGACCATTAGGCTGCCCCCAGTACATATCAACTGTAATCATATCAAATATCGAGATCGGCCCATGCTAGGCTTAAGCCCCTAAGCTACCACCCACACGTATATCAAGTAACACACATAAGAGATCTTTCCAATAACTTAGTTCAAAAGCTTTTGAGATTATTACATTAGTGTTCATGCCAATATAGTACCTTTGGAATAATGATACATCAATAGGAACCAAGTAATAGTCTTTCTATACAATAACGATGTAATACAGACTCATTGGTACATCAACAATGTGTTTCGGAATCATCAATATCACAACAATGAAATAGGAGCCTTTCGGTATATCAATGAAACATTTTGACACTTTATAGAATGGAAACAACTTCGTTGGTAATGTAGAACAATACATGTTTTTGGACAACCTCGGAATCTTACTTGATGGAACATTGGTGTTTTCATGCCAAAGAACATCGTTAGAGTATGCTTTACATACCTCGTTGTAGATTCGGATACCAATTCAACACAACTTCCCGCCTTTACAAATCACTTATCTACAATGAAATGTTTGGCATCTATTATTAGCAACCCAACACCACAATTCTCTTCCATAATTCCATACAACCAATATTTGCAAAGCATTCCAAAAACCAACTTGAACAATCGGTTTATGTGTATATATATATATAATCATCATTTCAATAACACATCATCACACCAAATCCCTTCACAATTCAACATAATCCAACTATGCACAAGAATAATTCAACATCATTTCCAATCATCTTTCAACAACAATCAAATAACATACTTCTTATGCTCACATGCATATATATATACATATCCATATAAATAACACCAACATAATTTACATCCTTACCATAAAATGGCCCTTTTGATTTCGAAGTCCTGTTGGCAAAAATAAGGGGTGCTTCTCGAAGCCCTCGAGACGGTGAACACAACTACGGAATCAATTTGGATTTTCTACGGTTGAATCACAAGATAATTGGAGTTGAACTTAGGCTAGGGTTTCTTATTCTTCAATAATTTGATTGATAAATGATGGATATGAGGCTAAGTATATGTATATAATGACCAATTTCCGTCCATGAGGTGATGGAAAATGACCATATTGCCCTTAAAATTTAAGTAAATCCGAATCTGTCCATGGTGGACTGTTTTGATAGGCTAAAGTAAATCGACCATAACTCTTTGCTCCGATATCGGATTTAGGTGAAATTGGTATTGTTGGAAAGATAATTCAAAGGGATTTCATTTAATATAAAGTAGGCCACCCAGTTCGTCCTGTAGAAGGAGTTATGATCATTTGAAGTTAACCCTAAAAATCTATTTTGAGAGGCTGAAGTAAAACGAGTATAACTCATTACTCAGATGTCGGATTTGGATGAAACCAATTGCATTGGAAAGAAGACTCAAAGATCTTTCTTTTAATAGGTGGAATATCTCCCAGTTCATTATATTAAGGGAGTTATGATCATTCAAAGTTGACCCAAAAAAATGGCTGGCCTCAGTAGTTTGTGTGCAGGAAATTTTCCTGCACATTTACTATTCCCAATATCCCTGCCACCGTTTTATAGTTTTGAACGTGCTCGATTATATCCGAAACCTATCCGTTTTTGGAAATATTTATATCGTTGGAAAACTTATTCAATAACCTTCGTATGGAACCATCGACGGGCAAATTCCGGTATAAATAAAATAAAATAAAATTAATTCCATATAAATAAGACCAATACACGTACTTGAATACGCCAATATATGTACTTGAATACGGGGTGTTACACACACCATGTGTTCCTTGCCTGGAACTACAAACCCATCTGGTTGCTGCATATAGATTTTCTTTTCCAAATCTCTATGTAAATACGCAGTCTTTACAGCCATTTGCTCAAGATGCAAATTCTCCGATGCAACAATACTCATTAAAATTCGGATAGTAGTTAATTTTACAACAGGAGAAAATATTTCAGCATAATCAATACCTTTCCTTTGTGAATATCCTTCAACTACTAACCGAGCCATGAACCTTCTTTTACCATCTGGTTCTGCCTTGATTCTGAACACCCACTTGTTCAACAAGGCTTTCTTCCCTGCTGGTAACTCAGCCAACATCCACGTGTTATTCTTCTCAAGTGAGCTCATCTCATCATCCATGGCTTCTCCCACTTGATTGAATCCTCCACCTGCAGGGCCTCAGCAACAGACTCTGGTTCTCCTTCATCAGTCAGCAACAGATAATGTAATGATGGTGAATACCTATTTGGTGCTCTAATGGTCCTGGATGATCTTCTCTCAGCCTGCTCATGTGTCACTTGTTCCACATCTGGTTCCTCAACGACAGCCTCTGGAGTTTGTTGAGTATCTGCTGCAACATCTTTGGGTGTACTCCTCGGCAACTCAAGCTCAACTCCCACTTGCTTTGTAGTTTCTTGAACCTTTTGCTCTCTGTCCTTGTACAAGACATTTTCATCAAATGTCACATCACAATGTCTTAGGATCTTCTTGTTTCTATCATTCCAAAACCTGTACCCGAACATATCAGAACCATAACCTATAAAATAGCACTTTATAGCTTTAGCATCAAGCTTATCTCTCTTCTCTGGATCAACATGAACATAAGCAGTGCAACCAAAAGTTCTCAAGTAAGAATACTTGAGCTCTTTTTCTGTCCATACTTCTTCAGGAATCTTGAACCCCAGAGGAACTGATGGTCCCCTGTTGATCAAGTATCCAGCTGCGCTCACAGCATCTGCCCAAAACATCCTAGGCAGCCCACAGTGTATCCTCATGCTCCTTACACGCTCATTCAATGTTTTGTTCATCCTTTCAGCAACTCTATTCTGCCTTGCCTTCTCGGGAACTATCCTCATCTGATTCTCTCAGCTGCACAGAATTGTTTAAATTCTGACTTGTCATACTCTCCTCCATTATCAGACCTAAGGCATTTGATTTTGAAGCCAGTCTGATTTTTAACTTCAGCTTTCCACCTCTTGAAAGTGGCAAACACATCTGACTTATGTTTCAAGAAGTAAACCCATACCTTCCTGCTGAAATCATCAATGAAGGTGACATAAAATCTGGATCCGCCAAGTGATGAAAAAGGAGATGGTCCCCAAACATCTATATGGACCATTTCCAGCCGTACTTTCTTTGGCGCTTTCGCAGTCTTCGTGAAGCTTACTCGTTTCTGTTTACCCATAACACAACTCTCACAAAGACCCATATCAACAAATTTCATCCCCTCTAAAGCTCCTTTTGCAGCCAGCATCTTCATTCTTTTGGCACTCATGTGTCCAAGTCTGTTATGCCACAGACATAAATCGAAAGCACCCTCAGCAACAACAGCCATGTTTATACACCTTGCAGTGGTGTGCAAAGTTCCAGATTTTGTGCCACGTGCTACAACCATAGCACCCTTCATAATCTTCCATGAACCTTTTCCAAACTCTGTTGCGTAGCCTGTGCTATCCAACTGACCAATAGAGATCAGATTCTTCTTGAGACCAGGAATATATCTGACATCCTCCAATGTCTACTGATTTCCTGCTGGAGTTTTTATGCAGACATCCCCCTTTCTTTCAATCACCAACGGCTTATTATCAACAAGATACACCTTTTTAAAGTTTCCAAACTTGAAGTTTTGGAACAATTCCTTGCTAGGAAATAAATGAAAAGATGCACCAAAATCCAATATACAGGATTCAACTGGGCTGTCTACACTAAGGATTAGAGCATTCCCAATGTCTTCTGTTGAATTAACAGAATCATTATCATCTCCAGATTTCTGATTCTTCATTTTCTTGGGTTTCTTACACTCTGTCCAAAAGTGTCCTTTCTCTCCACAATTCCAACATGTCACGTTGGATTTTTGTGGAGATTTTCCACGATTCTTCGATTTTGATCTGTCGTGTGTATTTTGACCCCTCGATTGGTCTCTCCCCCTTCGGTCAACACTGAGAGCACTACCAGATGATTCCCCAATCTCTCATTTGCGAATGCTTTCGCTACGAACAACATCTCGGATTTTATCAAACTTCAGTTTCTCAGATCCAAGGAAACTGCTAATCGCAGCAACAATAGTATACTCGGGCAGAGATGACATCAAAATCAGTGCTTTAATTTCATCTTCAAAATTAATATCCACGGAACACAGTTGACTAACAATTATATTGAACTCGTTTATATGATCAGCAACGGATCCATTCTCAGGCATCTGTAAATTGAACAATCTGCGCATCAAATATACCTTGTTCCTCGCAGATGGCTTTTCGTACATATTTGATAGTGCCTTCAACAGATCGGACGTGGTTTTCTCCTTGACGATGTTGAATGCCACATTTCTCGACAAAGTCAACCGGATCAGCCCTAGAGCCTGCCGATCTTTGAGCTTCCAGTCCTTCTCCTTCATGTACTGCAACTTCACTCCGATCAAGGGTTCGTGAAGACCTTTCTGGTACAGATAGTCTTCAATCTGCATCTTCCAGAAACCGAAATCGGATCCATCAAACTTCTCGATTCCAAACTTCGATCCTTCCATCTTCAGTGATCGTGAGTTGTTAGGATCGATTAGCAGTTCACACACACTAAATCTATGAAGAGGATGAAGAAAACTAGAGAGAGAGTTCTTTAGGAGAGAGAGAGAATTAATTTTGTAGTAACACCCGTAGGTAACCTCCATGGCGGACGGGCTATTTATATTAATGACTCGGAGTATGTAACCTCCACCTTCGGGTGTGGGGCTCCGCCCTCCACACACCCCGGCAACCTCACCGCGTGAACATTAATATATAACAGTACGTCACATATTAATCAGGCTCCACAACCTAACAGTTTACTAATGGGATGTCCTAATACGGTACAAAAGTGTGCTTTAGCTAATGATCCAATCAAAGGAATAATTGGAACAAGGGTATCGAACTTTTTAATTGCATTATTGATTAGAAATGAATTTTCTAACATTACCAACTTATGAAATCGATGGATCATTTCATTGCATAGTAACGCAGTATAACATGAACAAAACATACATGTACTTCTTCAAGTTGAAATCAATCTTCTATTCAAAACATATATATACTTCTTCAAGTTGAAATCAATCTTCTCTTCAAACATATATATACTTCTTCAAGTTGAAATGAATCTTCTCTTCAAAACATAATATACTTCTTCAAGTTGAAATCAATCTTCTCTTCAATTTTCATAGATCTTTAGCCAATAAGCTCTTCTATCTTTTCTGGAAGTTGAATACCTTAATGCACAAAGCAAATGTCAAGGCAAAAACAACAGCGTACATCGCGGTCATAACTGCAACTACTCCAAGAAAATCATGCTTGAACCCGAAGTAACGTCTCAAGAATTGTTCCACTGTTTCACTGGAATCACTAAGTTTGTTTTGGAGTTCTCCAAATTGTGATGTAAGCAAACCATACAATGTCCAGGCAACAGGACAAGCCCAATAGTACCATCTCCACCATATGGGCATAAGCTGTTTTTGAAAAACAACGAAAACATGTCATCATTTTCGAGCTCTAAATTGATTTTAATGTAACAAAATGGGAATGTTTCATGAACTTACTGGTCGTGGAACAATAAATCCTGAGAAAAGATTCCACAGTGAATAGAAGAAAATCGAGACAATTAGCGCGACATTTTGATTTGGGGTAACAGCAACGCACATCATGCCGTAGAAGGTGAAGTACAAGAGAGTGAAGTACATGAAGAACATGTACCAAAAGAATTTGGATGCTGTCCATTCAAATCCAATCATAGCATAGACAATAACACCATAGGTAATAGCTTGCACAAAGATATATGGTAATTCAATGAAAACCTGCAAATTAAAATTATTGTTTGTTAGCCCTCTTAAACAAGAAACTGGCTTATAAGAAGTTAAATCCTCTGCTTACTTGTCCGAAGGCATAGGGGATGGCAGAATACATTCCAGCAGCTCTTTCTCTGTAAAATACTGTACGCTCAACGTCTACAACAGGCAGCACTGACGATGCATTTTGAAAACCGATGAAGAAAACAGGAGCATACATTGATCCCATAGCATTAAATAGATCTTGGCTCTTTCCCCTATAAAAAGAAAAAAAAAAAAAAGAGAAAATGCTTTTAGCACTAAGAACTAGAAGTATTTTCCAAATTATCTGAGGAATCATTTCATCATAAGTTTGAACATACACTTTAGTGCCAAGATCCCAAAACATTGTACCAATGGTCAAGGCGATGAAGATTGTAAAGAGATATCTGACTGCAGTATAAGCAGGATTACGCCAGTATGACCAATGTTGCTTCCAAAGGCAAGCCATACATTGGGTCCAAAATGGCTGTGAGTATTGATTGTCGAAATGCAGGTCATTTGTACCAGGGCGAGGCACGCTGAGTTCACTAATCAACGCTTTATTCCTCCTGTAAAGATCTGATTTCTTGTATAAGTCCGCAAAATCAACCCCCAACATTATTTCCTGTGCCGGAGTTGTAACTTCTAACATCCAAGTTGCTGGATTGTAGCCATCTTGAATTTTACTTACCCCAGGCATTGACTGAATACAAGATGAATTAGTTTGGTATTTGATCGTATTAACTCGAAAAAGGGTAGCTCATTTATCCACTTAGAAAATTTACCTCAAAGTATTTGATCAAATGGCAGGAAAGGCGACCTAATGGACCAACATATATCTCTTCTCCTCCTCGTTTCATTAGAAATAGCTGCAGAGTGTTTTTATATTAGTAATTGATTTCAAAAGAGAAACAAAACACATTTAATAAATTCACCTCATCAAAGGCTTCAAAAATGTCGATACTAGGCTGATGGATGGTACAAACAACCGTTCTTCCTGTGTCAACTGTGTTTCTAACCGTTCTCATCACAATTGCAGCAGCTCTTGCATCCAGCCCTGAAGTTGGTTCATCCATGAAAATGATAGAGGGGTTTGCCACTAGTTCCACTGCAATGGTCAACCTTTTGCGTTGCTCAGTTGAGAGACCGTTGACTCCTGGCAAACCAACTAAGGCTGATCTTAATGGCGTAAGCTCAACAAGGTTCATAACTTCCTCAACAAACATCTGCACAAGGATAATAATATAGGAAATGTCATATGATTTGACCTTCTTTGTTGTGTTTTAACTGATTTTTTGGCGAGAGATTCATGTTATGGAAGGAAAGTTTTCAGAGAACCCAACCTTTCTAGTCTTTTCATCAATTTCATGAGATAAACGGAGCCAAGCTGAGTATACTAATGACTCGTAAACTGTAACATAAGGTGAATGGATATCATTCTGCTCACAGTACCCAGAAATACGTGCAAATGTTTCTTGCTTCTTCGGATAGCCAGAGATTTTGATACTACCCTCAATATATCCTCCTGTTTTTCTTCCAGCCAATACATCCATCAACGTTGTTTTTCCAGCGCCACTAACTCCCATCAAAGCTGTCAAAACACCGGGCCTGAAAGCTCCGCTTACACCTTTCAGAAGTACCAATCTATCTTCAGTGGCACCTTGATATTTCATTTCCTGCCAAATATCATTGGAACGTAAATTTAAGGATTAACATCACTAAGTTTTATCCGTAACAATTCCCAGCTAGTTACCTGAGGCATATCAACAGCGTATATAACTTCATCGAAGGTGATGGAATGCGGTTCAAATGGAAGAACCATTCCCTTTTTCTTATTCTGGTCTTCACTATTGGACTCTTCTTTTTCAGTGCCTTCTGATATCATAGCTTGCGGCTTACCAAATGCTGTAGATATTGAACTAAACATTAAATATTTTTCACATTTAAGGAAAAATAAATGGAGAAACTTTAAAGATACTCACGGTTGAGATACGCGAGTGCAAGACTGTAGCAAATGTTAAAGACGATTGCGAATCCTATAAGTGCACCGATACCTATCCAGTACCAGTATGCATTTGGGAAGAACCCTCGAGCCGTTACAACTGCAACTCCAAGTGAATCAGTTGTATTTGGTACAATCTGTTCCCACTTTTTCCCATCGAATTCATTCACAAGAATTGAATTTAAAGAATACATCATCGGTGAAGACCAGTAACCCCATATCCACCATTTCTTCACATCAACTACAACATTAGCAGTAGACTGTTAAAAATAGTGGGTATAAGCAAGATAAAAGCTTCTGCAAACACATAAATCACCAAATGTACCTCGTGAAAGAACAAATCCGCCCAATGCAAACTGTAAAAGCAGAACAAATACTCCGAACGTATTAGCAACTCCCATGGTCCTTCCAACAGCCCCAATGAAGCGAAACAATCCTGATGACATCATGTTTACTAATACGAGTACCAAGAAATGCTTGAAAAATCTGCAAAAACAGACTCTTGTTTAACAATCATCTTTTGAAGATAACCTGATATTTTCACTGTGTCATCTTTTACGTACCTTGCAGGGCTCGGATCAAATCCAACGACATAGTAAGTGAGGATCACCCAAATGCCAACTTCAACAAATTGTACAGGGATTTTGAGTATCCCTGAGGGAATTGCGTAAGCCCATGAAGGGTAAAAGAGAAGGTCCCTTTGCTTGTAGAAGATAGGAAGTTTGAAAATAGTCATGGCGATTTCAGACAGTCCATTAAAAAAAACCGTAGTGACAATGAAAAAGAGGGCACCAGCATATTTTAGTCCATCTTCCATAGTATCACGGTGCATCTCAGTTCGGAAAAAGAGGGTAAGTGTTATGAGTGCCATAACTGCAAGCTGTAAACAGATCAAAACCCCGAGTCATTAGTACTTGCAATCAAATATGACGGAGACTTGAAAACTTAATATATTTATAGACTAAGTTGTCACCTGAATGAACTTGAATATGTAAACAAATGAGTTCCTCTTCATTAGTAAGAATTCTCTTTCAGTGCAGACATTTAAGAGTTGTTTCTTCCCTATACCATACTTTTGTGTTGACAAAGCAGCTGGATGGCTTTTGCTCTTGTCATATGAAGTTGCAAGTTCATCCCCGAGTTGCCTCCCAACATGGAATGATTGATATGCCTCAGCAAATTCTTTTGCCGTGATAAACCGGTAAGTTTCATCCCTCCTCATCCAATATTGCTCTTGATCCTTCTTTGAAGTTACCTGCAACGAATTTAAATTTTTCACCATCAGAAGTGAAAATAGATCACTGCTTGACAACCTTAGTAGTTTTGTAGTTTATTCTGAGACATACTTCTTGCAAGAAGTCGGCCACGCCTTTTCTCTCAGGACATTTGAACCCCATAGACTCGAAGAAGCCAAGGACATCCTCTCGAGCGCCCTGATAGACAATTTTCCCATCTGATATCAGAATAATGTCGTCAAACAAGTTGTACGTCTCGGGTGCTGGCTGCAAAAGAGATACCACAGCAGTTCCGTTCAAGATTTTCACAGTTTGTCTTAGAGAGTTCACTATTGAATAAGTAGTTGAACTATCCAATCCAGTTGAGATTTCATCCATGAAAAGTGCCTTTGACGGTCCAACGAGCATTTCACCCGTTGTCACACGCTTCTTTTGTCCTCCTGAAATACCCCTTATCATTTCATCTCCCACCATAGTATCTGCACAAATATCTAGCCCCAAAAGCTGCAGACAAAATACAAAAATTACTTAGTTGTCAAATTTTCTTCCGCCTTCTGATGGTCGAAAATTTAGAGACATAACATTTGTTACCTTGAGAATATAATTTGTAACAAAGCTAGCTTCTCGTCCCTCCGTTGCTAATGCCTATATTCTCACAAAATAATTAAGGTTATAAACATTTTTGTTTTGGAGAAAGAAAATATCCACTTACAATTACTTACAAATTGCATACCTTCATGAAGATATCAATATCAGGATCTGGCTTGATTTTAGCTTCTTTCTCTCTTCTTGCCAGTTCCACCATCATATCTGCAAAAAATCTCAGAGAAACATCAATAAATATATCATCTATGTAATTTAAATTTCAACACAAAATGCTTTAGTTGGGTTCAGTAATGCCAACATCCTGTCATGATCGCACATGGTGCTTGCCAACTTCATAGCTTTTGGCATGAGGGTAAGCGCGCGATTGATCCTAACAAGTGGTATCAGGGCCACCGGCTAAGGTCATGGATTCAATTCCCAAGAGAAACATGCTACATGGAGCAGGTTTTGTCAGAAGGATTGTTGTGTAATGCCAATATCCTGCTGTTGCAAGACCTATGAAGGGCTGAAGTTTGCCCAGGTCGGTGACATTATCGAACATGGTGCTTGCTTGGTGGGCCTAGTTATTAAGAAATAAAGTAGTGTGCTTTCTATAAACTACAGCTTTTAGCATGATGGCAAGCGAAGCACTTCTAATAGCTTTTTTACTGAAGAAGATATTGTAAATATAATCAAGATTAAAAAATAATAAGGGAAAGGAAAGAAATGCTAACCATAACGCGAGCCAACTCCCTGGCATTTGGCAGAGAATTCCAAGGTTTCTCTCACAGTCATCTCTCCGATGTGTAAATCATACTGGCTAATATAAGCAGCCGTTCTTTGTGGCACAAATTCATTCATTCCATGTCCATTATAGGTCACTTTTCCAGTAACCTGATTTCCACACAAAAAAAAAAGTAGTTTGGAGTTTAAGTTCTATGCACTGACGGTCTATGATTAGCAAATATTGATTGTTAGACCTGTAAAATGATAACCAGTCTTTGCACTATCAGTATATATAACTTAAATCCCTTCGATACTCAGAACTAAAGATGTTACCTTAAGGGCAGAGTCAAGCTTCCCCGCCAAAGCTAATAACAGAGTGGTTTTGCCAGAACTTGGAGGTCCTAAAAGCAAAGTCATTCTGCAAGGCTTAATGATACCACTCACATCATTAAGAATAGTGAGCTTCTTCTTTCGACTTGATAGGATATGGAGAGAGTTCAAAACTGTCTATAAAACCAAACGAAAAAAAAGTTACTTACAAACATCCATTTTGTTAAAGAGAATTGAGATTTGAAATCGAAGATTTTCTTTTAGATTTTTTACCTCAAGAAAATTAGTGATAAAGTTGGTAAATGTAGGCAAAGCTCTACTTCCTACATATGCATCTGCCTCAATAGTTAGATGCTCATATCTTACTTCTATTTCTGGCAAATCAATCCCAACTCTGTAAAAAAGAAAAGAGAAATATCGAACCACTTAAGTCAACGGGAGAGAAACAACTATTCATAGATTAGCAACAGTATAACAATAACTACATCTCAGTTCTAAGCAAGTTGGATTGACTATATGAATCGCTCACTTTAAGCCCGTCATAAATAAATATTTCTTAGGTAAACAACAGTACAACAACTACTACGTCTTAATTCTGAGCAAGTCGGATTGACTATGTGAATCCTCATTATCTATGCCACTCCGTTTACTCCCTCCATTCCAGTTTATGTGAAACTACTTCCTTTTTAGTTAGCTTCATTAAGAATAACACATTTTTATATCTAGAAACAACCAAACTTTATTAACTTTTCATTCTACTCTTAATGAGAAACTTTTATAGCCACACAAGTTATATGACATGTTTAAGACACGAGTTTCAAAAGTCCTATAGCCATGTTACAACATATTTAAGACCACACGTTCAAAAGTTTTCTTCCATACACGGTCAAATTATGTCATATAAATTGAAACAGAACTATAGAAGAAGTATAATCTCAAGATCTTCTAACAACGTATAAATCGCTGACGAATCATAAAGACTCCTAAAGTTTGATCACAATTAATAAGTATTGTCTATGACAAGAGATTCTTCATTTACTTACCTGTCAATTCTGTTCCTGAGTTTCCACAAGAACTTCTCATTATCCTCATCTGCAACTTTCACAAGCCTTTCAACCAACTTGTTCCTGTCTTGAAAACCAATATCATGTATATCGATTTCAGCAGATGCACCTTGTGATCCAAACAAAAGGCCTTTCCTTAAACGATCAAACGTTGGAAGTTTTTCAAGAGCTGCCCATTTAAGAGCCTCTTCATCATCTTCATGATCTCTCGACGAACGATTAAAAACATCCACACCATTGCTAGTCCACATAGAGTTATTAGTACTAGTCATCCTTCTACTTAAGCTCCCTCTCATACTATTCATCTTAGTTATTGTTTCTCTCAAACTTCCCCCTCTTAAATTTGTTGGCTCCATTTTTGAACCATACAAAGTTAAGACTGTTGGTAAAGTTTGATAGCTAAGGGATTAATATATAGTAGCAAATAGCAAGTATGAAAGAACGTAGGCTATATATTGGATAGTAGATGGTGTGAACAATTCATTTTGCATAAATTAATGCAATGATTTTTGAATAGACATATTAAAGGTGCATATATATAGCTAGGCTAATTACTTGTGGTTAGGTTTGAATGGGTATTTAGCTAAAAAATAATCAAACCAATTAAGTCGATTTAATATTATTGAGACTAAAACAAGCAAACCAAGTACTTTAGTTCTTCATTAGTTCGGCTTTTGTCTTGAGCCAAGGTTCTATTGAAAATAGTCAAATAGCATTAGCATATCTACCTCACGTCTAAAGTAGTAGTACGGACTGCATACACTGTATATACTAGGTATATCGTTGTTGTTGTTAAAAATAAATATATTTGTGAAGGTCTAAACTAAACAAGTTTTCCCAAATTGAAGTCAACGTGGGAGATCGAAGCTTCGTGTTCTATCTTTATTTTGTTTTTTAAAGGAAACTTCTTGTGATTTAATTTAATGGGCAACTAGCATTTTTTTGTATATAAATAATTAAAGCCAGGACCAAACAATGTGAAGTTATCCTATTTCCTTGGTCAAAATAATATATTTTAGTGTTGGGAATCTTGAGAAATATCTTCCTCCCATTGGCACAACTATTTTATTGTTTAATCTTGATTGACTTTCAAAGAACATGTCATGCAATTATTGAATGAAAGGCAAGCTGTTTATCATGTCTATATACTAAGGGTCATTTGGTTAAAAAGTTAATCATACAATAATAAAAGAGATACGCATCTAGCATCTCCTCAATTATGATTAAATTTGTTACGACACACTTTAACTTTATGCTGGTTTTATTACCTTCCTGAATTAAATTTTAGCGTATTTTGTCAACCTTTTCAGCTGGCGTGGCACATAACAATCCTCGGGTATTTAACTTCATGCAAGGTGCCACATCAGCATGAAAGGGTGACAAAAATACGATAATTGAGCTTAGGGTAATAGAACCCCTGTAAAGTTTGAGTATGTCGTAGAAATTTTGGCATAATTCAGGAGTACTGAATGTTTATCTGATAATTTAAAATTGTAGTTGGTTGCTATATTTTAGTCCCTACATAGGTACGTTGCATTTTGTATACTGAGTCAATAATAATACGTATTAATTAATACATGTATTATTTGGTATTTGGGGGACCCCTATCAAGTATATTATAAGCAAATAAAGAAGGAAATGGGGTTAAGAAGAACAAGAGAATTGTATGTATGTTTTAAACAAATATCAATTCACTAAAAAATAGGTCCATGTTATATGAGGAATCTATCATGGCGTGCTAAGAATTAAATCTTTAAAATTATTCAAGTGGAGCAATAAATTATTTGTACATCATTATTAAACTAATCTTTCTTCTTCTTATTATTTTTGGTTTCTCACTCAATTGATTAATCACAATTTTATATATCATTTTATTGACTATAGAAGTTTTCAGGAAATTTATTAGAGGAATGTTTCCGATAAAAGTTATTTGTTCTTGCATATTTCTACTATTTTTTTCCAAATTAGTCCTGCGAATACATGTAATTCAGAAGAATATGTGAGTGATTCGTACACAACTCTTTCCTTTATCAAGGGTTCGATCAATTCATACACAATATCATGATATGTTTTCGAAAATAATTGAAATTCAACTTCTTGATTATCTTCAATTTTTGAAAACCTATAGTAATGTTCTTCGTTCAAACCTTGATCAATGAACCTACAAAATTCTTCAAATTGTATCGATACTCAAATTGTGGCCAACGGAATTGCAAGGCTCGTTTCTGGAAGCGACCCTTCAACAAGATATTGTTTTTTTTTTATTTTCATGGTCTCAGACCAGAGGCATCTGGTTAAAAATAAAGGGATTTTAAGTTTAACACTCAACCACAACCTTTGTTGATACTAATCTTTGTCAATATAATATAGAAGTATTTCATAATCTATATTTGTTTTAATTTCTATTACACACAACTTCAGCATGGGATATTAATAATCAGAGACAACATACAACTTTGACAAATGTTTAAATAATGCTGAAAAAGCTATTGCAAATAATGATAATTTTTTCAGCATTTTTTGCAAGCCAGATATATATAGAATTCTATTAAAGTTTTTCACATGATGACAGTAAAAAGTTTCAATTTTTTAAACCAAATAAACAGCCTATCTAAAAGTGTAATTGGATAAAGATGGAAGAGGCACATGAATTGACATGCAAAACACATTAACTAGTCATAGAACATAGACAAATATAAAACTTGAAAAGTAAAAATTATTTTGGCATAACTCCAATATATCTACCCTAAATAAAAAGAGAAACTAGTCCTAAATAATATTTTTATGAATTTAAGTCATACATAAGTCTTTTTTTATATCAACGTGGTCACTTTTATTTAAAGCAAATATATTTATCTTATTTTCAACATTATGTATCTCATATGTTAAGAAGGTTTACCCATAAAAATCTTCTAAGTAACACATACGATTGTATAAATTTTTATTTACATTAACATGTATAGTAACGGTCAGTAAATATAAGTTAAACCCTTTGTTAATCCTTAAATCACAATTAATGTCTCACTCATTTTTCAATATCATAACAACCAGTAATGTTTCAAATGATGTGATTTCAAGGCGAGACGTTTTATTTATCATGAAATGAGGTAAAAATTCCGAGGCGCGGGATATGGGTGTGCAAAAATTGAACCAATCAATAAATCGAATCGATAAAAATGTTATTGGTTCATTGTTGTTGGGTTATTAACAGTTTTTTAATCGTTTAATAATTTTTTTTATTGGGTTATTAGTTCGGTTCGGTTTTTTCTTATTGGGTTATTGGGTAAACCGATAAGCCAATAAGAATATTCCAAATTACACTTTACCCCTACTTATATATATATATAAACGTACTCTATATTTCTCTCATTACTATAAACCTATTCAATTTCCCGAAAACCTATTCAAGCTTGAAGATTATTGTAAAATAAAACACATCATGTAGAATTTTTGTTGCAACTAAAATTTTGTTTCTTTTCTTGTTAGTTGCTATTATTTCTATTTTATGCATATTTTCTTATCGGTTAAATCGAAAACTGAACCGTTAAGAATTAAAAACCGATAAAAAATATCTTATTGGTTTGATTATTGGATTAACATATTTAA